>NW_019943322.1:24798-44371 GCF_002910315.2 Salvelinus sp. IW2-2015
ACCCCACAGAGAGAGAGATCAGTGTGTGTTCTGTCCACTAAAAATGATGAGCACAACATCTGTAATAAATTTTTATGCAAACATTGTACAATCATCAGGACAACCAGACAGTTTTTAGTTTTTTTTGAGAACATTTGCCGTAACCTAAATACATCTTCTGGGAACTTTCACGAAGCAAGTTTGGTTTGCTGGGTGGTGTTTGGTTCTCTTACATCCAGCCTCTATCAACCACAGAGATCAGACAGTGGGATCAGTGGGATTAGTAACCAGTTAACCTCTATACAACCACAGAGATCAGACAGTGGATGTACCAGTTACCTCTACAGACAACCACAGAGATCAGACAGTGGGATAGTAACCAGTTAACCTCTACACAACCACAGAGATCATGACAGTGGGATGCAGTGGGATAGTAACCAGTTAACCTCTATACAACAAACAGAGATCAGACAGTGGGATAGTAATCCAGTTAACCTCTATACAACCACAGAGATCAGACACTGGGATAGTAACCAGTTACCCTCTACACAAACCACAGAGATCAGACAGTGGGATCAGTGGATAGTAACCAGTTAACCTCTACACAACCACAGAGATCAGACACTGGGATAGTAACCAGTAACCTCTATACAGACCAGGAGATCAGACAGTGTGTATAGTAACCAGTTACCTCTACACAACCACAGAGATCAGACACTGGGATAGTAACCAGTTAACCTCTAACAACCACATAGATCAGACAGTGGGATCAGTGGGATAGTAACAGTTAACCTCTATACAACCACAGAGATAAGCAGACAGTGGGATAGTAACCAGTTAACCTCTACACAACCACAGAGATCGAACAGTGGGATCAGTGGGATAGTAACACAGTTAACTCTATACAACCACAGAGATCAGACCAGTGGGATAGTAACCAGTTAACCTCTACACAACCACAGAGATCAGACAGTGGGATCAGTGGGATAGTAACCAGTTAACCTCTATACAACCACAGAGATCAGACAGTGGGATAGTAACCAGTTAACTCTATACAACCACAGAGATCAGACAGTGGGATCAGTGGGATAGTAACCAGTTTAACCTCTATACAACCACAGAGATCAGACAGTGGGATAGTAACCAGTTAACCTCTACACAACACAGAGATCAGACAGTGGGATCAGTGGGATAGTAACCAGTTAACCTCTATACAACCACAGAGATCAGACAGTGGAATAGTAACAGTTAACCTCTACACAACCACAGAGATCAGACAGTGGGATCAGTGGGATAGTAACCAGTTAACCTCTATTCAACCACAGAGATCAGACAGTGGGATAGTAACCAGTTAACCTCTATACAACCACAGAGATCAGACACACTGGGATAGTAACCATGTCACGCGCTCTGACCTAAGAGAGACGTTTTATTTCTCTATTTGGTTAGGTCAGGGTGTGATGTGGGGTGGGCATTCTATGTTTTCTAGGTTCTGTATTTCTATGTTTTGGCCGGGTAATGGTTCTCAATCAGGGACAGCTGTCTATCGTTGTCTCTGATTGAGAATCCTACTTAGGCAGCCTTTTTTCCCACCTAATGTGTGGGTAATTATTATTTTACGTGTGGTGTTTGTGTGCATCTCAGTTGCGTCACGTTCTTTGCTGTTTACCTGTTTGTTTTGTTGGTTAAGTTTTTCACTCCGATTAAAAGATGTGGAAACGACATGCACGCTGCGCCTTGGTTGTTTTATGACAGGGAGTTTGAGGATAGCGAGCGTGACAAACCAGTTAACCTTTATACAACCACGTAGATCAGACAGAGGGATCAGTGGGACAGTAACCAGTCGACATCTATTGCATAATTTAAAGATCAAAGTCTTTTCCCTGACTCATCATCAGTATAGTGGGTCTCCGGATGCATCCCAAATGGCACTCCATTCCTAATGTAGTGGCACTACTTTTGACCAGGGCCTGAGGATAATGTAGTGTAACTACTTTTTGACCAGGGCCTGAGGATATGTAGTGTACTACTTTTTGACCAGGGCCGAGGATATGTATGTGTACTACTTTTGACCAGGGCCTGAGGATATGTAGTGTACTACTTTTGACCAGGGCCTGAGGATATGTAGTGTACTACTTTTGACCAGGGCCTGAGGATATGTAGTGTATCTACTTTTGACCAGGGCCTGAGGATATGTAGTGTACTACTTTTGACCAGGGCCCTGAGGATATGTAGTGACTACTTTTGACCAGGGCCTGAGGATATGTAGTGCACTACTTTTGACCAGGGCCTGAGGATATGTAGTGTACTAACTTTTGACCAGGGCCTGAGGATATGTAGTGTAACTACTTTTGACCAGGGCCTGAGGATATGTAGTGTACTACTTTTGACCAGGGCCTGAGGATATGTAGTGTACTACTTTTTGACCAGGGCCTGAGGATATGTGTGGACTACACTTTTGACCAGGGCCTGAGGATAGTGTAATGGTAGCTACTTTTGACCAGGGCCTGAGGATATGTAGTGTACTACTTTTGACCAGGGCCTGAGGATATGTAGTGTACTACTTTTGACCAGGGCCTGAGGATATGTGTGTTCGCATGGTTCATAATATGTGTATGTATGTCTTAATTCATGTGTGTTTGAGGTTGCGTAGGCAATTAGTAATGCCGCAATCTTCCAGCCAGTGGTGAGAAGGAATTACCATCTGTTAGGGCTCTGCCGACATCAAACGCTGTTCTGTTTTCCTCTCAGATAAACACCATTCACACTCTCCACAGTCTCCTTTAACTCATTATCTCTACCTCTACCCTCAACTCTACAGTCTCAACTAACTCACTGAATATCTCTTCCTCTACCCCTCACAGTCTACACTCTCCTACCTCACTGACTATCTCTACCTCTACCCATCACACTACAGTCTCCTCTCTCATACTGACCATCTCTACCTCTACCCCTCACACTACAGTCTCCTCTAACTCACTGACTATCTATATCTCTGGTTCTTTCTCTTTTCTAGCTTTCTCCTACAAACTAATCTGATAGTTGATTACAGGCCTGTTGTCAGATGAGCTGACTTCTGCCTCGGGCTGTGGCGGTCATTACATTTTGTCAGCTGGTGATTGTCAAGCAAATAACTGCCGGTCTCATGGCAATTTACCGTTAATTAACATAAACACGTTTGGCATCTGACTTCCACGCATATCCTACAAGCCACTGATGCACCATCATATTTTAGACAGGTCTAAAGAAAATGTAGTCTATTTCAGAAGAATAGCATACTCTAAGTTGTCCTTATGTTCAGCCCTGATATGGCTATGCCATATGACTGTGGACTACCATTGTTCATTTAACAGACAAGATTTGCTTAGAATACCATGGCATTGTTATTATATTATAGTATAAAGAATACAATTGAACAAAGCTGAATAAAATAGAAAGGATATTTTTTCTCCAAATGACTTGAAGGAGTTCTCACGTGCGGCTGTTCCTTGTTGAGCGGTTAACAAAGAAACAGGTCCTCCTATATGCTTCAATTCTAGTTATTTATGCAACTTTAGTTGTGATACGAACATTGGCCTATATGTTTTGATTTTTTTATACATTCTAAGGCTGCATGATGCGGCTCTAATGATGATTTGAAACAACATTTCATGAAAGGCATTAGCTCTAATTTGTTTATTGTGCAGGCTGCACACACTTCATCAGTCTCTCGTCCACAATTTGACAAGCACTTGATAATTTTCAAACCAGGCCTCGAATTTCCCGGCAGCATCCACCTTGTGGGGCCATAATTCCCCCTAAAGAATTAATGGCTTTTGTGGCCGTTGTGCCCTTGGGCTGAATATAATCATTATAATTCCCTTCTCCCGGCTGCCATGCTCTGAAGCACCTCTCACTCACATGGCTCTCTCAGATATCTACATTTTCATTAGCCAATGGCGTCACGTGATCAGTCCTTCTCACAGGCTACAAGTGAAGACAAACACATTAGAGACGCAACTGATCACATCCCTCGTATCGAATTCTGAGGCACATATTGAAGGAGTTAGAACTGTCCACATTTACTTTTCGTCAGCCAACAAGATGAGTAGACCTAATGACAGCAAAAGCACTAGCTTATGTCAAACTTACATCCCCCATAGTACAAACGTTGACCTATTCTATTGGTCAACTTGTCCTTCTGTGCAATAAATAAATATTCCCAAAATAAACTGGGACAGTTTAATACAACCACTTGCATCAACAAACTTTTAAAAGCAATGAGGCTGATGCAACAGATCAGAACATTTAGCTTAACTGTTAGGCTATTTATTCACATTATAAGCGCAGCAATGCGCACACAACAGTAGGCTATACGCACGAATGTTCCAAAATGCAATCAATTAGCGGGGAAACACCGTCCTCAAAAGTCAGCGTAAATACAATGATGCATGTAATGCTTTATTATAAAAAGGTGCATTTTTGTGAAAATGATCTTCCCCAAACTTGAAACTCATGCGCTGCCTATTTATATCAGGAATCAAGGTTAGACCCAAGTGCAGACTGTGTGAAGTAACAATGTTTATTGTAACCACAGGGGCAGGCAAACAACAGGTCAAGGCAGGCAGGGTTCGATAATCCAGAGCAGAGGCCAAGGTACTCCTCTCTGGGTGCAGGTACAGGGCACCCCTCAGCAGGTAAAACAGAACTAGACAATCATTAGTGCCAGGTGTGATATCCCTCCTAAATAACTCGGGCTAATGTTCCTATCAACTCAGTAAGGCCAGCAGGCTAGTCTTTAAAAAAAATATGTTTTATTGATATGTAACTGTTATGAAAGTTGTATTGTCAATTTTGTTTTGTATTTAAACACCACTTTTTGCAACGACATGTCCCCATGGGGACAATAAAGTCAGTAAGTAAGTACAGGATGGCAGGTAGGCTCGGGGTCAGGCAGAGGTCAGTAATCCAGAGGTGGAGCAAAGGTACAGGACGGCAGGCAGCCTCAGGGTCAGGGTCAGTGTCAGGGTCAGGGTCAGGCAGAGGTCAGTAATACAGAGGTAGAGCAAAGGTACAGGACGGCAGGCAGGGTCAGGGTCAGGCAGAGGTCAGTAATCCAGAGGTAGAGCAAAGGTACAGGACGGCAGGCAGCCTCAGTGTCAGAGACAGGCAGTCAGACATAAATACACAGGGGATAATGAGGAAGATGGGCGACACCTGGAGGGGGGTGGAGACAATCACAAGGACAGGTGAAACAGATCAGGTCGTGACAATGTATGCCAGTTAGGCTCTACACCGGTTGCTTCATTTTAAGAAATCATTTGGCCACTTTTGTTGTGGTACAAACCTTATCAAAACATGTAGKCCTATGGGCTAGGCTACAAGAGGTGTGCAACTATGATTTGAAAAAATTAGCAAAAACATGGCATACACTCTTTTTTACCTTGCAAGCTGGGTATCATTCACAGGTGATAATACATCATTCACAGGTGATAATACATCATTCACAGGTGATAATACATCATTCACAGGTGATAATACATCATTCACAGGTGATAATACATCATTCCCAATTTGTAAGTCGCTCTGGATAAGAGCGTCTGCTAAATGACTTAAATGTAAATGTAAATGTGATAATAAATCATTCACAGGTGATAATACATAATTCACAGGTGATAGGCGAATATTGTCACCCATCAGACTATTCTTAATTTAATGTAGTCTTTAAATATACTAAATATTATAGGTGTGAAATTAGTTTTGATTTAGAATGGACAATTATCATGCATCTGTCTCAGAACAGGGGCATGGGACAAAAAAAATACATGTTTGGTATTAAAAAGCGAATGAAGGACGCTTTTCCCTTGGTTTGATTCGATTTTCGGGATTCGATTTTCTATGACATATTCATTAATGTCAGAGTGATTAGAGGGACAATAGAGTGCTGAGTACCAGGCAGTTATCAAGTTTGGTAGGCTACTAAAGACCATCAGCAGCATCAGACCTTGAAGAATGACCGGTCACTGTAACAGCCCTACTTCTGCCTACACACCTGACTGAGCTTTAGGTGAACGCTACAGCACTGAGCAACCATTTTGTTAAGTGTCCTTTATACTGCACTGCCTCTTGAATGGAAACTCCATTCAAAAAAAGTCCAGTGTTGATAAAGTCCCAAAATGTTTTGCATGTCAGCAGTCAAGTTTTCAAGATTTTGGACTTTCAACAAGAAAGATGTCACCGGCTACATCATCATTTGTTAGGGCTAGGGTCCTTTTTTCTCATTTTCCGCCTGACTGACGTTCCCAAAGTAAACTGCTTGTTGCTCAGGCCCTGAAGCCAGGATATGCATATAATTGGTAACATTGGAAAGAATACACTTTGAAGTTTGTAGAAATGTTAAGAAAATGTAGGAGACTATAACACAATAGATATTTTTTTTTGTGTGTGTGTGTGTGTGTGTGTGTGTGTGTGTGTGTGTGGTGGTGTGTTGTGTGTGTGTTGTGTGTGTGTGTGTGGGTGTGTGTGTGTGTGTGTGTGGGGGGGGGTCTGGGCCCAGCCAGAGAGTATGTGGGAATACACTAAATGACCCCTTCTGTCTATCTGAGGTACAAACACACATATTATGTTCAGAAACACATTAACACACACACACACACACACACACACACACACACACACACACACACACACACACCACACACACACACACACACACACACACACACACACAACACACACACAACACAACACACACGTATATATGCTAACCCTATGAGAGTGAAATAAAGCGAAGGAGGACTAGAATAACGCACATGAAAACAGTGTCCATGGCAACAGACATAGTATATGATATATTCTGTCATCGGCATCCCCCGGAATACAGCCAAATGTCTGTGCCCTGTGTGTTCGTCCCTGTGTGTGTGTCCCTGTGTGTTCGTCCCTGTGTGTGTGTCCTTGTGTGTCCGTCCCTGTGTGTGTGTGCCTGTGTGTCCGTCCCTGTGTGTCCATCCCTGTGTGTCCGTCCCTGTGTGTGTGCCCCTGTGTATGTCCCTGTGTGTGCCCCTGTGTGTGTGCCCCTGTGCATCCATTCCTGTGTGTCCGTGCCCCTGTGTGTGCCCCTCTGATTGTCTGCAGTCATGGAGCCCAGCCAGTGACTATGCCTTCTAGTCTTCATGATCCCATCTGTCTGAGACACACACACATACACATAATGTTTAGATCGACACGTACAATGCATTCGGAAAGTGTTCAGACCCCTTCCCTCTTTCCACATTTTGTTACGTTACAGCCTTATTCTAAAATGGATTAAATAACTGTTTTCCCTCATCAATCTACACACAATACCCCATAATGACAAATCTAAAACATGTTTTTTGAAATGTTTGCAAATTTATGGAATCATGTAGTCACCAACAAAGTGTTAAACAAATCAAAATATATTTTATATTTGAGATTCTTCAAAGTAGCCACCCTTAGCCTTGAGGACAGCTTTGCACACTCTTGGCATTTTCTCAACCAGCTTCACCTGGTATGATTTTCCAACAGTCTTGAAAGAGTTCCCACATATGCTGAGCACTTGTTGGCTACTTTTCCTTCACTCTGTGGTCCAACTCATCCCAAATCTTCTCAATTGGGTTGAGGTCAGGTGATTGTGGAGGCCAGGTCATCTGATGCAGCCCTCCATCACTCTCCTTCTTAGTCAAATAGCCCTTACACAGCCTGGAGCTGTGTTGGGTCACTGTCCTGTTGAAAAACAAATGATAGTCCCACTAAGCACAAACCAGATGGGATGGTGTATCGCTGCAGAATGCTGTGGTAGCCATGCTGGTTAAGGATGCCTTGAATTCTAAATAATCACCCCCACACCATCACACCTGCTCTTCCATGCTTCACAGTGGGAACCACACATGCGGAGATCATCTGTTCACGTACTCTGCGTCTCACAAAGACACGGTGGTTGGAAACAAAAATCTCAAATTTGGACTCATCAGAACAAAGGACAGATTTCCACCAGTCTAATGTCCATTGCTCGTGTTTCTTGGCCCTTAGCAAGTCTCTTCTTCTTATTGGTGTCCTTTAGTAGTGTTTTTTTGTGCAGCAATTCAACCATGAAGGCATAATTTACTCAGTCTCCTCTGAACAGTTGATGTTGAGATGTGTCTGTTACTTGAGCTCCGTGAAGCACTTATTTGAGCTGCAATCTGAGGTGCAGTTAACTCTAATGAACTTATCCTCTGCAGCAGAGGTAACTCTGGGTCTTCCTGTGGCGGTCCTCATGAGAGCTAGTTTCATCATAGCGCTTGATGGTTTTTGCGACTGCACTTGAAGAAACTTTCAAAGTTCTTGAAACGTTCCGTATTGACTGACCTTGATGTCTTAAAGTAATGATGGACTGTCGTTTCTCTTTGCTTATTTGAGCCGTTCTTGCCATAATATGGACTTGGTCTTTTACCAAATAGGGCTATATTCTGTATACCAGTCCTACCATGTCACAACACAACTGATTGGCTCAAAAGCATTAAGAAGGAAAGCAATTCCACAAATTTACTTTTAACAAGGCACAACTGTTAATAATTGAAATGCATTCCAGGTGACTACCTCGTGGCGTTGGTCGAGAGAATGCCAAGAATGTGCAAAGCATTTATCAAGGCAAAGGGTGGCTACTTTGAAGAATCTCAAATATAAAATATATTTAGCTTTGTTAAACACTTTTTTGGTTACTATAGAAATACCATGTTCACATTAATACATGCATGCTCAGACTGTAAATCAGACAAACAGATAACATTAACTGAATGTTTGAGGGACACGTGTTGCATACATGAAATTACACGTTATCAGTATGCCTGGCATGTGTTTGCCAAATCACTGTTTGAGACACAAGTAAAATGTTATCTCAAGATTTGTGGCAAAGAAACAAATGTTTTGATAATGTTCTGATACTAGACATGTTTATGTTTTCAGGCTGAGTGAGAGATAATCTGAGACAGTGATTTATCGTTGTGCATCTGAAATCGAGAGAGCCATTCTGAGACCATGTTTACTGTTGTCAGGTCTTGTGAGAGATATCTGAGACATGTTATATGTCTGTCAGCGAGTGAGGATAATCTAGGCATGTTTATGTTGTCAGGTCTTAGTGAGAGATAATCTGAGACATGTTTATGTTGTTTCAGGGCTGAGTGGAGAGATAATCTGAGACATGTTTATGTTGTCAGCTCAATGAGAGATAATCTGAGACATGTTTATGTTGTCAAGGCTGATGTAGTAGAGATAATCCTAGAGAACATGTCTCATATGTGTTGATCAGGCTGCAGTCGGAGACTATGAGTATCTTATGGTGCGCTGACTAGGCTTTGAGAACTCGTTTATGTTGTCAGACTGAGTCGAGAGATTATCTGAGACATGTTTATGTTGGTCAGTCTTGACGTGAGGGACTGACTCTGGAGACATGTTTATTTTGCAGCGTGGATTCTGAGCATGTATTTCATCGGATGAGTAATGCGACTGTATTTTGTCAGTAAATGCATCAAGCAGAACCTCTTCAGATCAGAGGAGCATCCCCCTGCGCACACAACCCATCCCTCTCTCCCCTTCCTCCCACTTTCTCTCCCATTCACTTCACTTTCTCATTAATTCAAGTCAATCATCATTTACTTTAATCTTCACTTTGATGCCTTTTTCCCCCTCGCTCCTTCCTTCCTCCTTCCTTTTCCTCCTTCTCCTTCCTTTCCTCTTTCCTTCCTTCCCTTCTCTCTCCTTCTTCCTTCTTCCTTCCTTCCATTAGACTGACAGCAGAACAGATCTCATTCAGCACACACATGGAGGAGGTGAACAGACGAGATAGGGCGATGAAGAATAGTTAGAGACAGATATTCCGATATTAGCGATATCCATGATATAGAGAGATCTCGCCTACTATCTAGGAGAATCCTGATCGTTTATACGAGAGCATCTGTTATAGCATCGAGAATGCTGACTATCAGAGAATCTGATATTCCAGAGAGACTCTGATACTAACAGAGACTTCTGTATATAGAGGTATCTGGATGTTTAAGAGACTCTGAAACTACTAGAAGAGACTCTGCATATTAGGAGGATCCCAACACCTCCTGACTACCATAGCCAGCGCCGATCCTGCACTCCCCGATATATCGAAGATCTCGATAATAACCAGAAGATACCTACGGATAATACGAGATGATCGAGATGTATAGAGAGATCTGATATAGAGAGATCTATGCATAGGAGAGAGATCTGATATAGAGAGATCTGATATAAAGAGATCTGATATAAGAGAGATTGATGTATATGAGAGATCTGATTCATAGAGAGACTCTGGATATATAGAGAGATCTATCTATAAGAGAGATCTGATCGACCGCTCCCCCAAATATGAGAGACTTGATCATTCTAGGAGGAGACTCTATTAAAGCAGAGCATCTTTAGCATAACTAGAGAACCGACAAAACTCTCCAAGACTGCCTACGTAGGCCCTTTCATTTCGCCAGTCCCTAAAGGTTCCTAATTTGCTCCTCTTTTGCGACCACCAGCAGGGAATCACACTCGCCACGCCAAGATACCTCGCTAATCTGATCCCTCGTCACCCGCGACCACCTCACAGCACCGACACTCCTTTTCTCTACCAGTATCAATCACTAACGGCCTTTCGTATCCCCGCCCGGACTCACAGGACCCCCGCCCCAACCCCCAACCGACGACGAAATAAGGTTCAACACCGCGCACTGCCTTCCCTCCTATCCCACTCGCTAAAACGACGCACGGTCGCACCCCTTCATGCTAAGCTTCACCCCCACCTATATGGAAGACACACTCTGATCCTATCTAAAGACGATCTGCGACCTATTACCATTAAACGACTCGAGATCCTGATCAATAGACGAAGACCCCTCGCCGTATCACTGAATACGAGAGACTCACCAACGCTTATCTACAACAGATATCTGATACTCCATACGACAAGCGTAGCTGGTATATGAGCAGATACCTGCTACTGCACCCTAGAGAGGAAGACCTCTGATAGAAAGACCAGATCAGTGTATAAAGCACGGATCTAGTTATAGACGAGATCTGATATAGACCGAGATCTGATATAGAGAGATTGCTGAATTAGGTATGTATCTGATGTAATACGAGAGACTGATGATATAGACTCTGTATGATAGAGCATCTGATGCTCAGCACCTGACCCCTGATTCTGAGCATCGTTGCCTTCATGCAGCCTTCACGTCACTCCTAGCATGCTAGCTACCACCACCAACAGCGGTAGCCACACGGCCTGCATACCTATCACACACTTCCATGCTCCCCCTGTATCCCTCCCTCGCTGTCGTGCGTCTCTCTATCCTCCTCTTTCTGTTCTACCTTTCCCTCTCTGCCCTACGCACAATCTTGCTCCTACTCTCCCTTCCTCCTTCATTGCACCCCGTCTTATCCGCCGCTGCACTACCCCAAGCTAATGGCATCCTATCTATCCGTTCTACGTGATCTTCGCTTCCATGACCAACGTCATTCAGTTATTGGCAAAACAGTACTGCTCTCGTGTGAGACGCTCAAAAAGTTCGTTCGTTTAATTGCGCTAAATCACCAAGTTTTACGAAGACTTCTGAATGACGTAGTCAACAGTTATAGACGGAGGGCCACGCAGGACACCGGTGTAACCTCCCCGCTAGAACTTGAACGCTTTCCTCACTAAGCCTCATAATGTCGACCCGTTCATTCGACCCAGTGCATTCTTCCCTACCTCCTCTGTCTCCCTCTACTGCTGGCTCTCTCTATGTGTCTAACTCCCCCCCCAATGCCTCTTCCTTCACTCTCTCTGACAGATCCAATATGGCCACCGTCGACGGGGGCGCTGTTTCCACTGGAGCGAGACATGCCACACTGAAGGAGCTCCTGGCCCCTCCCATACTCTCCCTCTCCATCTTCCTCTACCCTTCCTCCTTCCTTGCTCCCGCTCTTCCTCCCTCCCTAGTCCTCCTCCTCTTCCTGCCTGCCTCTCCATCTACTCTCCGCTCCCGCTCCTCGCCTCTCCTCTCTCTCCTCTCTATACTCTCCTCTCCTCTCCTCTCCTCTCCTCTCCTCTGTGTGTGAGGTATATTTCCAGAGGGCAGTGGGAGAGGGAGCAGCCTCGTCTCATAGACTAGAAGTAAAGTATTAAACAGAAATCTGGGACACTCATATTAGTATGATATGTTACACTAGCCACCTGTTAGGAATTCATAACATATCTCCAACTTTATTTGCCCCCCAAGTTTTTATTTTTAAAGTTTTTTTTATTTTTAGAATTTTAATTGTTGGACATAAAAGACTGCAAAAACACCAGGAAATCAGCTTCTATTGATTTTAATTTTGAAATATGTTCTTAATAAGTATTCCCATGCAGCCAATTTGCAGTCTACAAATGATTGGTAATGATGTTCTGGCCCCCGACCCAGTTGATGATCCCTGTTGTACGAATTGCATTTTGTAACAAATCATCCGAATTGTAATTTGAGACATTTGATACCAATTGTAACGCAAACGTCTAGTAACACATAGGTTGCATGTTAAAATCTTATCACGGACAAATTATAGGGCCTCCGTAGTGGCGCAGCGG
Organism: Salvelinus sp. IW2-2015; assembly: GCF_002910315.2. Lineage (NCBI taxonomy): Eukaryota > Metazoa > Chordata > Actinopteri > Salmoniformes > Salmonidae > Salvelinus > Salvelinus sp. IW2-2015. The sequence goes on from NW_019943322.1 coordinate 37,373, forward strand.
TATAAGACACTGCTTGAGGCATCACTACAGACCCAGGTTCGATCCCAGGCTGTGTCACAGCCGGCCATAACCGGGAGACCCATGAGGCGGTGCAAAATTGGCAAAGCGTTGTCTGGGTAAGGGGAGGGTTTGGTCGACCAGGATTTCCTTGTCGCATCATGCTTTAGCGACTCCTTTTGGCGGGCCGGGCGCCTGCAAGCTGACTTCAGTCATCAGCTGGATGGTGTTTCCTTTGACACATTGGTGCGGCTGGCTTCCGGGTTAAGCGAGCAGTGTGTCAAGAAGCAGGGCGGCTTGGCGGCGTCGTATTTCGGAGGACGCATGGCTCTCGGCCTTTGCCTCTGACTGTAACTACCAATTGGATATCACGAAAAAGGGGTAAAAGTACAAAATATTACAAAACAAGCATTTTTTTGCTGTATGGGCATGCCTGCCCAGGACTGTAAGGTGGACAGGGACATCACAGTTATACTACAAGTACAGAGTTACACACACACTTCTGGTTATGACTGACTCATTTCCTGATTGATTGATGTCGATTGAGCAGGAGACAATGCTCTCTCTCTCTCTCCCTCCCTCTCCTGCTCTAGTTCCCTTTCCCTCTCTCTCTCCCGCTCCCTCTCTCTCCCGCTCCCTCTCTCTCCCGCTCCCTTTCTCTATCTCCCTTTCCCTCTTTCTATCTCCGTCTCTCTCTGCCTTTCCTGCTCTCCCTCCCCTGTGTTCTCGCTCCCTTTCCGGTGCACGCACTCTCTCTCACTCATCGCAGCCACAAGCAGCGGTCTCAGTAAGAGACAGGCAGGCAAGCAGACAGACAGGCAGAGCAGAGCCGGTACAGAGGGAGACTACGGGAGCAAGAGGAAACTCCACATGAGCGGCCAAGTGGTGAGCCTTAATCCGAGCAGCCACAGCCTCCACTTACCACCGGCTGCAGCCTGAAACGTATAGGAGGTTTTGCTGTTGTTAAACACCTCGTCACTTCCCACGACACTCTGATCGCTGCATGTTACTGTCACTGCTGCCAAAAGGCTGAAATGACCTGGGAGAGAGGGAGAGCTGTGGAGAGCCGTTACGCTGGTCAGCTTACTGGGAGGACCCCCCGATTCCCCCAACATCGCTACCTGAACCTGAACCAGACACTAGTCTGATCCGTTTGGCATCGGCAAGCCCAAATAGGAGGGCATGGTTGTTTAGAAGAGACGAGGGCTAGAGCCAGCGGCGGGAGAGAGAGAGACCATCACAGAGACAGGTAAGAGAGAGAGCTGAATCTGTTCAGTGGCTTTTCTAACCCTGTGTTCCATAGGGATAGGGTATTCATGTACTACATGTACAAATGTGAATGCTAAGGATCTGAGAAGCAGGGATTGAAGATGATGGTATTTTCTATTTGGTTGAGTAATGAGTTTTTCCCCTTTTGGTTCAAATGCAGCTTGTACTGCATGGACATTGATTTCATGGCAGGTTGGCAATTTGTTAAAGGAAATATGGCTAAAGAGCTCCATCTTACTCTCTGTCCCGCTCTGCTCCAGGCGGAAGTGGTTTGATATTTATCAGACGTGCTTTAGGGTCTGGAAAATGTCACTAATGAAGGGAGACTGAGAGGGACAGAGAGGAACAGCGAGAGAGAGAGAGGGACAGCGAAAGAGGGAGAGAGGGATAGAGAGGGACAGCAGGAGAGAGAGAGCAGGGTGAGTGATAGGAAGAGAGAATAAAGTATGTAAGGGTGAGAAACAGTGAGAGAGAGAGAAATATAGAAAGAGAGAGGGAGCAAGAGAGCATGAGTCCACCAATCTCAGTCACAATACGAATGAGAACCCAGTGGCGTATCTAATCAGTGAACTGCAGCTCCTCAAACCTCTCCTTCTCTCTGAGGAGTGTCTTTTACCAATCCATAGGTATGCTACAGTATACTGGCTAATGCTACTGTATATCTCTGTGGTTACCTTCCCATAGCTGGCTGATGTTACTGTATATCTCTGAAGTTACCTTTCCCATAGTTACCTTCCCATAGCTTTCTCTCAACCCTGTCAAGTCTCCCATTTCCTGCCGCTGAAAAACATCCCCACAGCATGATGCTGCCACCACCGTGCTTCACCGTAGGAATGGTGCCAGGTGTCCTCCAGACGTGATGCTTGGCATTCAGGCCAAAGAGTTCAATCTTGGTTTCATCAGACCAGATAATCTTTGCTTCTCATGGTCTGAGAGTCTTTAGGTGCCTTTTGGCAAACTCCAAGCAGGTTGTCATGTGCCTTTTACTGAGGAGTGCCTTCCGTCTGGCCACTCTACCATAAAGACCTGATTGGTGGAGTGCTGCAGAGATGGTTGTCCTTCTGGAAGATTCTCCCATCTCCACAGAGGAACTCTGGAGCTCTGTCAGAGTGACCGTCGGGTTCTTGGTCACCTCCCAAACCAAGGCCCTTCTCCCCCGATTGCTCAGTTTAGCCGGGCGAACAGGTCTAGGAAGAGTCTCGGTGGTTCTTATTAAGGTATCTGTTTATATTTTTAATACATTTGCAAAAAAATATAAAAACCTATTTTCGCTCTGTCGTTATGGGGTATTGTGTGTAGATTGATGACGACAGAAATATATTTAGTCAATTTTAGATGAAGGTTGCAACGTAACAAAACGTGGGAAAACTGAATACTTTCCGAATGCTACTGTATATCTCTGTGGTTACCTTCCCATAGCTAGCTGATACTACTGTATATCTCTGTGGTTACCTTCCCATAGCTGGCTGATACTACTGTATACTGGCTGATACTACTGTATATCTCTGTGGTTACCTTCCCTAGCTGGCTATACTACTGAATACTGGCTGATACTACTGTATATCTCTGTGGTTACCTTCCCATAAGCTGGCTGATACTACTGTATATCTCTGTGGTACCTTCCCATAGCTGCTGTACTACTGTAGATCTCTGTGGTTACCTTCCATAGCTGGCTGATACTACTGTATATCTCTTGTGTTACCTTCCCATAGCGGCTGATACTACTGTAATCCGTGGTTACCTTCCAATAGCTGGCTGATACTACGTATATCTCTGTGGTTACCTTCCAATAGCTGGCTGATACTACTGTTATACTGCTAAACTACTGTATATCTCTGTGGTGACCTTCCGTAGCTGGCTGATACTACTGTATACTGGCTGATACTACAGTGTATACTGGCTAATACTACTGTATATCTCTTGTGTTACCTTCCAATAGCTGGCTGATACTACAGTATACTGCGAATAATACTGTATATCTCTGTGGTTACCTTCCAATAGCTGGCTGATACTACTGTATACTGGCTAATACTACTGTATATCTCTGTGGTTACCTTCCCGTAGCTGGCTGATACTACTGTATACTGGCTGATACTACTGTATACTGGCTAATACTACTGTATATCTCTGTGTTTACCTTCCCGTAGCTGGCTGATAGTACTGTATATCTCTGTGTTACCTTCCCGTAGCTGGCTGATACTACTGTATACTGGCTGATACTACTGTAGTATACTGGCTAATACTACTGTATATCTCTGTGTTACCTTCCCGTAGCTGGCTGATAGTACTGTATATCTCTGTGGTTACCTTCCCATAGCTGGCTGATACTACTGTATATCTCTGTGTTTACCTTCCCGTAGCTGGCTGAAACTAATGTTTCATAGAGTAATGTTTACATAGAGTAATGTTTTTTGTTCTGCTGGCTGAGAGTGAGGGGTCTTGTTGTTTTTGGCCGTGCTTTATGGGATGGAAGTTTAGAAGATGGATTATGCTGAAGCGCTAAGCTTTTGGGAGACTACAGAGTGGTATGACTGGCAGGTTGGTGGAACATATTTCACAGCTTCTGGTCTAGGGCTGAGCCAAGCCATACCAAGCCGAGATGAGCTGAGAAGGGATAGGCAAGCTAGGAGCAGAGAGATGGAGGAACGGAAACAGACAGAGGCTAGAAGCAAACCACAGAGGATATGGAGCCATGCATACTAAAGTGGAGAAGAAGAGGGAAGAATGAAGGCTATGATCAGTCCTGACTAGAAGTGGAGAAGAGAGAGGAAGGCTATGATCAGTCCTGACTAGAAGTGAAGAAGAAGAGGAGGAAGGCTATGATCAGTCCAGACTAGAAGTGAAAAGAGGAGGGAGGAATGTTATGATTAGACCAGACTAGAAGTGAAGAAAAGAGGGAGAGAGGCTATGATCAGTCCAGACTAGAAGTGAAAAAGAGGAGGAGGAATGTTATGATTAGACCAGACTAGAAGTGATAAAGAAGAGCAACAGTCAAAGGCAGACTAGGAGTAATGTGAGAGAGACCTTCATAGCAGTAGTGAGACAAGAAGAGACCTTCACAGCAGTAGTGAGACAAGAAGTGCTTTAACAGCAGCATTTAGACAAGGGGAGCCTTTCACAGCAGTAGTGAGACAAGGAGAGACCTTCACAGCAGTAGTGAGACAAGGACAGACCTCCACAGCATTAGTGAGACAAGGAGAGACCTTCACAGCAGTAGTGAGACAAGGACAGACTCCACAGCAGTAGTGAGACAAGAGAGACCTTCACAGCAGTAGTGAGACAAGGGGGACCTCCACAGCAGTAGTGAACAAGAAGAGACTGTCACAGAAGTAGAGACAATGAGAGACCTTCAGAGCAGTAGTGAGACAAGGATATAATTTCACAGCAGAAATTAGACAATGAGATACCTTCACAGCAGTAGTGAAACAGGGAGATAATTTCACAGCAGTAGTGAGACAAGGAGAGACCTTCACAGCAGTAGTGAAACAAGTACATACTGTCACAGCAGTAGTGACACAATGAGAGACCTTCACAGCAGTAGTGAAACAAGGACATTATGCCACAGCAGTAGTGACACAATGAGAGACCTTTACAGCAGTAGTGAAACAAGGAGTAATTCACAGCAGTAGTGAGACAAGGAGAGACCTTCACAGCAGTAGTAAGACAAGGAGAGACCTTCACAGCAGTAGTGAGATGGACAGACCTTCACAGCAGTAGTGAGACAAGGAGGTCATTTCACAGCAGTAGTGAGACAAGGATAGCCTTTAACAGCAGTATGAGACAGGGAGAGATCTTCACAGCAGTAGTGAAACAAGGAGATAATTTCACAGCAGGAGTGAGACAAGGAGAATCTTCACAGCAGTAGTGAGACAAGGAGAAACCTTCACAGCAGTAGTGAAACAAGGAGATAATTCACAGCAGTAGTGAGACAAGGAGATACCTTCATAGCAGTCGTGAGACAAGGAGAGAGCTTCACAGCAGTAGTGAGACAAGGAGAGACCTTCACAGCAGTAGTGAAACAAGGAGATCATTTCACAGCAGCAGTTAGACAAAGAGAGACCTTCACAGCAGTAGTGAGACCTTCAAATCAGCAGTGAAACAAGGAGATCATTTCACAGCAGTAGTTAGACAAGGAGAATGCCTTCACAGCATAGTGAGACAATGGAGACCTTCACAGCAGTAGTACGACAAGGAGAGACCTCCAAGCAGTAGTGAGACAAGGAGTAATTTCACAGCAGTAGTGAGACAAGGAGAGCCTTTCACAGCAGTAGTGAGACAGGGAGAGACCTCACAGCAGTATGAAACAAGGAGATCATTTCACAGCAGTGAGACAATGAGAGATTTTCACAGCATAGTGAAACACGGAGAACCTTTCACAACAGTAGTGAGACAAGGAGATCCTTTCATAGCAGTAGTGAGACAAGTAGAGACTTTCACAGCAGTAGTGAAAAAAGGAGAGCCTTTCACCGCAGTAGTGAGACAAGGAGAGACCTTCATAGCAGTAGTGAGACAAGGAGAGACCTCCACAGCAGTAGTGAGGACAAGGAGAGGATTTCACAGCAGTAGTGAGACAAGGAGAGCCTTTCACAGCGAGTAGTGAACAAGGAGAGACCTTCATAGCAGTAGTGAGACAAGGAGAGACCTCCACAGCAGAAGTGAGACAAGAGAGCATTCACAGCAGTAGTGAGACAAGGAGAGCCTTTCACAGCAGTAGTGAGACAGGGAGAGACCTTCACAGCAGTAGTGAAACAAGGAGATAATTTCACAGCAGCAGTGAGACAAGGAGAGATCTTTACAGCACTAGTGAGACAATGAGAGACATTCACAGCAGTAGTGAAACAAGGAAAACCTTTCACAGCAGTAGTGAGACAAGGAGAACCTTTCACAGCAGTAGTGAGACAAGGAGAGACCTTCATAGCAGTCTGAGACATGGAAGATTTTCACAGCAGTAGTGATACAAGTACAGACCTTCAAAGCAGTAGCGAAACAAGGAGATCATTCACAGCAGTAGTTAGACAACGAGAGTACTTCACAGCAGTAGTGAGACAGGGAGACATCTTCACGCAGTAGTTAAACAAGGAGATCATTCACAACAGTAGTGAGACAAGGAGAGACCTTCACATCTGTTGTGAAACAAAGAGATAATTCACAGCAGTAGTGAGACAAGGAGAGACCTTCACAGCAGTAGTGAAACAAGGAGAGCATTTCACAGCAGTAGTGAGACAAGTAGAGACTTTCACAGCAGTAGTGAGAAAAGGAGAGTCTTTCACCGCAGTAGTGAGAAAAAGGAGAGACCTTCACAGCAGTAGTGAGACAAGGAGAACCTTTCACATCAGTAGTGAGACAAGGAGAACTTTACATCATAGTGGACAAGGAGAACCTTTTACATCAGTAGTGAGACAAGGGGAACCTTTTACAGCAGTAGTGAGAAAAGGAGAGTTCTTCACAGCAGTAATAAGACAAGGAGAACGTTCACAGCAGGAGTGCGACAAGGAGAGCCTTCACAGCAGTAGTAGACAAGGAGGACCTTTGCGGCAGTAGTGAGACAAGGGAGAGACCTTCACAGCAGTACACAGAACAGTCCTAGGCAGAACAGTCACAGGTAGAACAGTCCCAAGAAGAACAGTCACAGGTAGAACATTCACAGGCAGATCAGTCACAGGCAGAACAGTCCAAGAAGAGAACAGTCACAGGAGGACAGTCACAGGCAGATCAGTCACAGGCAAACATCCT
>NW_019943322.1:44396-63739 GCF_002910315.2 Salvelinus sp. IW2-2015
ATAGCTGGCTGATACTACTGAATATCTCTGGGTTACCTTCCCATAGCTGGCTGATACTACGTATATCTCTGTGGTTACCTTCCAATAGCTGGCTGATACTACTGTTATCTCTGGGGTTACCTTCCAATAGCTGGCTGATACTACTGTATCTGGCTAATACTACTGTATATCTCTGTGGTTACCTTCCGTAGCTGGCGTGATACTACTGTATACTGGCTGATACTACAGTATACTGGCTAATACTACTGTAATCTCTGTGGTTACCTTCCAATAGCTGGCTGATACTACAGTATACTGGCTAATACATGTATATCTCTGTGGTTACCTTCCAATAGCTGGCTGATACTACTGTATACTGGCTAATACTACTGTATATCTCTGTGGTTACCTTCCCGTAGCTGGCTGATACTACTGTATACTGGCTGTAACTACTGATATACTGGCGATATATACTGTATATCTCTGTGTACCTTCCCGTAGCTGGCTGATAGTACTGTATATCTCTGTGTTACCTTCCGTAGCTGGCTGATACTACTGTATACTGGCTGATACTACTGATATACTGGCTAATACTACTGTATATCTCTGTGTTTACCTTCCCGTAGCTGGCTGATAGTACTGTATATCTCTGTGGTTACCTTTCCATAGCTGGCTGATACTACTGTATATCTCTGTGTTACCTTCCCGTAGCTGGCTGAAACTAATGTTTCATAGAGTAATGTTTACATAGAGTAATGTTTTTGTTCTGCTGGCTGAGGAGTGAGGGGGTCTTGTTGTTTTGGCCGTGCTTTATGGATGGAAGTTTAGAAGATGGATTATGCTGAAGCGCTAATGCTTTTGGGAGACTACAGAGTGGGTATGACTGGCAGGGTTGGTGAGACATATTTCACAGCTTCTGGTCTAGGGCTGAGCCAAGCCATACCAAGCCGAGATGAGCTGAGAAGGGATAGGCAAGCTAGGAGCAGAGAGATGGAGGAACGGAAACAGACAGAGGCTAGAAGCAAACCACAGAGGATATGGAGCCATGCATACTAGAAGTGGAGAAGAAGAGGGAAGAATGAAGGCTATGATCAGTCCTGACTAGAAGTGGAGAAGAGAGAGGAAGCTATGATCAGTCCTGACTAGAAGTGAAGAAGAAGGAGGAAGGCTATGATCAGTCCAGACGAAGTGAAAAAGAGGAGGGAGGAATGTTATGATTAGACCAGACTAGAAGTGAAGAAGAAGAGGGAGGAAGGCTATGATCAGTCCAGACTAGAAGTGAAAAAGGGAGGAGGAATGTTATGATTAGACCAGACTAGAAGTGATAAAAGAAAGCAACAGTCAAAGAGCAGACTAGGAGTAATGTGGAGAGAGACCTTCATAGCAGTAGTGAGACAAGAGAGGACCTTCACAGCAGTAGTGAGACAAGAAGTGCCTTTAACAGCAGCATTTAGACAAGGGGAGCCTTTCACAGCAGTAGTGAGACAAGGAGGAGACCTTCACAGCAGTAGTGAGACAAGGACAGACCTCCACAGCATTAGTGAGACAAGGAGAGACCTTCACAGCAGTAGTGAGACAAGGACAGACTCCACAGCAGTAGTGAGACAAGAGAGACCTTCACAGCAGTAGTGAGACAAGGGGAGACCTCCACAGCAGTAGTGAGACAAGAAGAGACGTCAACGAAGTAGTGGAACAATGAGAGACCTTCAGAGCAGTAGTGAGACAAGGATATAATTTCACAGCAGAAATTAGACAATGAGATACCTTCACAGCAGTAGTGAAACAGGGAGATAATTTCACAGCAGTAGTGAGACAAGAGAGAGACCTTCACAGCAGTAGTGAAACAAGTACTAACTGTCACAGCAGTAGTGACACAATGAGAGACCTTCACAGCAGTAGTGAAACAAGGACATAATGCCACAGCAGTAGTGACACAATGAGAGACCTTTACAGCAGTAGTGAAACAAGGAGTTAATTTCACAGCAGTAGTGAGACAAGGAGAGACCTTCACAGCAGTAGTAAGACAAGGAGAGACCTTCACAGCAGTAGTGAGAGATGGACAGACCTTCACAGCAGTAGTGAACAAGGAGGTCATTTCACAGCAGTAGTGAGACAAGGATAGCCTTAACAGCAGTATTGAGACAGGAGAGAGATCTTCACAGCAGTAGTGAAACAAGGAGATAATTCACAGCAGGAGTGAGACAAGGAGAATCTTCACAGCAGTAGTGAGACAAGGAGAAACCTTCACAGCAGTAGTGAAACAGGAGATAATTTCACAGCAGTAGTGTGAGACAAGGAGATACTTCATAGGCAAGTCCTACTGATTGACATATGACGTACAGGAGTCATTCACAGCATGCATAGAGGCAGAACAGTCACAGGTAGAACAGTCCCAAGAAGAACAGTCACAGGCAGAACAGTCACAGGCAGAACAGTCCCAAGAAGAACAGTCACAGGGAGGACGGTCACAGGCAGAACAGTCACAGGCAGAACAGTCACAGGCAGAACAGTCATGGGCAGAACAGTCCCAAGAATAACTTTCACAGGCAGAACAGTCACAGGCAAACTATGCTGCCTGCGTGTAATTTTTTTTAATCAAATCAAATTTTATTGGTCACATACACATTTTTATCAGATGTTATCGCAGGTGCAGTGAAATGCTTACATTTCTAGTTCCAACAGTGCAGTCATAGCGAACAATACAAAACTATAGATATAAATATCAGAACGAGCAATGTCAGAGTCCGGAATATAGATAGATGTATATAATGGTGTGTAAGGACAGTATATGAATAGAAATGGTGTGTACAGCAGTAGTTATATAGGATGAGCCTTGACTAGAATACAGTATATACATATGAAGTGAGTAAAACAGTATGTAAGCATTATTAAAGTGAACAGTGTTTAATGACTATGTACATAGGGAAGCAGTCTCTAAGGTGTAGGGTTGAGTACCGGGTAGTTGCCGGCTAGTAACATTGACTGAGTTCAGGGCAGGGTACTGGGCAGATGCAGGATCGTGGTGACTATGTAACAGTCTGATGGCCTGGAGATACAGTGCTTTCAGAACGTATTCACACTCCTTGACTTTTACAGCCTGAATATAAAATGGATTAGAGTGAGAGCTTGTGTCACTGGCCCACACTTAGTACCACATAATGTCAAAGAGGAATTATGTTTTTAGAAATGTTTACAAATTAATACAAAATGAAAAGCTCAAATGTCTTGAATCAATAAGTATTCAACCCCTTTGTTATGGCAAGCCTAAATAAGTTCAGGAGTAAAAATGTGCCTAAAAAGTCATTTAACGAGTTGCAAAAATAACATTATTTTTGAATGACTACCACACATCTGTACCCCACACATACAATTATCTATAAGGTCCCTCAGTTGAGTAGTGAATTTCAGACACAAATCCAACCACAAACACCAGGCAGGTTTTCAAAGAAGGGCACCTTTTTAGATGGGTAAAAAAAAGCAAACATTGAATATCCCTTTGAGCATGGTGAAGATATTAATTACACTTTGGTTGGTGTATCAATACACCCAGTCACTACAAAGATACAGGCGTCCTTCCTAACTCAGTTGCCGGAAAGGAAGGAAACCAACCGCTAAGGGAATTCACCATAAGGCCAATGGTGACTTTAAAATAGTTATAGAGTTTAATGGCTGTGATAGGAGAACATTGAGGATGGATCAACAACATTGTAGTTACTCCACAATACTAACCTAAATGACAGATTGAAACGAAGAAAGCCTGTAAAGACAAAAAATATTTGAAAACATGCATCCTGTTTGCAATAAAGTACAAAAGTAAAACTGCGAAAAATGTGGCAAAGAAATTCACTTTATGTCCTGAATACAAAGCATTATAATTGGAGCAAATCCAACATAAAAGTGATCTATACGCAGTGAGTCAGGAAGCAGATACAGAAAGAGAGTTTAATGATGAGAGAAGGTAGACGAACATAAGAGGAGAAGCGTACTTAACGTGAACAAAACCAATTCTGCCTGATGACTGAGGCTACTGAGGGCTAAATAAAGGAAGAGTAATCAAGGTGATAATGAAGTCCAGGTGTGTGTAATTATGGGGAGCAGGTGTGTGTAATAATGAGGAGCAGGTGTGCGTAATGATGAGGAGCAGGTGTGCGTAATGATGAAGAACAGGTGTGTGTAATGATGAAGAACAGGTGTGTGTAATGATGGGGAGCAGGTGTGCGTAATGATGAGGAGCAGGTGTGGCGTAATGATGGGGAGCAGTGTGGTGTAATGATGGGAGCAGGTGTGGTGTAATGATGGGAGAGCAGGTTGTGTAAATGATGAGGAGCAGGTGTGTATAATGATGAGGAGCAGGTGTGTGTAATGATGGGGGAGCAGGTGTGTGTAATGATGAGGAAGCAGGTGTGCGTAATGATGAGGAGCAGGTGTGTGTAATGATGAGGAGCAGGTGTGTGTAATGATGAAGAGCAGGTGTGTGTAATGATGAGGAGCAGGTGTGCGTAATGATGAGGAGCAGGTGTGCGTAATGATGTTTGCCAGGACCAGTAATTAATAGACCGGCAACGTTGAGCGCTGGAGAGAGGGAGCGGCAGTAGGTGTGACATCAACACATCACTGAGTACCACTCTTCATATTTTCAAGCATGGTGGTGGCTGCATCATGTTATGTGTACGCTTGTCATCGGCAAGGACAAAATATTTTTTTAGGATAAAAATAAATGGAATAGAGCTAAGCAGGAAAACCTGGTTCAGTCTGCTTCCCTACAGACACTGTGACACTAATTCACCTTTCAGCCGGACAATAGCCTAAATCACAAGGCTACATTTACACTGGAGTTGTTTACCAAGAAGACATTGAATGTTAGTCACTGGTTACAGTTTTGATTTAAGTTGGCTTGATCATCTGTGGTAAGACTTGAAAATGGCTGTCTAGCAATGATCAACAACCAACTTGACAGAATAATGTGCAAATATTGTACAATCCAGGTGTGCAAAACTCTTAGAGACTTACCCAGAAAGACTCACAGCTGTAATCGCTGCTAAAGGTGATTGACTCAGGGGGATGAATACTTATGTAATCAAGGTAAATTTGTGTTTTATTTTTCATTAATTCTTCACAACTGTTCAAATTTTTCTTCCACTATGACATCAGAATATTTTCTATAGATCGTTGACAATTAATGGCAATTAAATCCATTTTAATCCCACTTTGTAACACAACAAAATGTGAAAAAAGACAAGGGGTCTCAATACTTTCTGAAGGCACTGTAGAAGCTGTTTTTCAGTCTCTCGATCCCAGCTTTGATGCACCTGTACTGTCTCCGCCTTCTAGATGGTAGCGGGGTGAACAGGCCGTGGCTTGGGTGGCTGAGGTCCCTGATGATCAGGGTTGGGGAGTAACATGTAAGGGATTACAATTTTTTTTAAACTGTAATCCATTACGTTACCAGCAAGAATATTGTAATCAGATTTCAGATACTTTTGAAAAACTAGATGATTACTTCGAGGATTACTTTTAAATTCAGAAAGGAGGTTTGCGCCTTGATGTCTGTGTGAATGGACCATTTCAGGTTGTCACTGAGTGCACGCGGAGGAACTGTTAGACTTTTCACCCTCTCCAATGCGGCCCGTCGATTTGGATGGGGTGTGCTCCTACTGCTGTCTCCTGAAGTCCACGATCAGCTCCTTCATTTTGTTGGGATTGAGGGAGAGGATATTTTCCTAGCACCAATCCACCAGGCTGTCTCGTCATTGTTGTTAATCAGGCCTACCACTGTCGTGTCGTCTACAAACTTGATGATTGAGTTGGAGACGTACGTGACCACGCAGTCATGGGTTAACAGGAAGTACAGGAGGGGGCTGAGCACGCACCCTTGTGGGGCCCCCGTGTTGAGGATCAGTGTAGCGGAGGTGTAGTTGCCTACCTTCCCCACCTGGGGTCAGCCCATCAGTCCAGGACCCAATTGCACAGGGTGAGGTTCAGATCCAGGGCCCCGAGCTTAGTGCTCTGAGCTTAGCGATGAGGTGTGTTTGTGTGTGTGGGTCCAGTGGGTCTCACTCTGGACTAATGGGCCAGTATTCATAAAGAATATCATGTTATGAGTACTGATCTAGGATCAGGTTAGCCTCGTCCATATAATACAGGCCCTGGTTGAATGAGTAAATAGCCAAGCCATGATTTCTATACATTTTCCTCAAAGATCAAATAGACTGGTTATTTGATTGACTTGGTTAATTGATTTGTTGTTATTTGGTGTGAAGTGTATGCAGATGTTATTGGAAACTCTCCAGACAAGCCTTAACAGACTCTCTAACAACTCAAGATAAAAACCCCTTCACACTCTCAAGGCTGAAACCGCAAACCCCAAACCTACAATCGCCAACCCTCTCAGGCCATATGGCATCCACTCTAACCAGGTGAAAGTGTTAGTGCTATGGATGTCAGTGACAGGTGTGATGTGTGCAGCAGCCCCCAAAGTGCATCTCAAAGATTGTCCCAGTGCTTATTCAGAGTTTCCTGTGGCTGCCTAAGAGAGATGAGCTGTCCACTGGCGTTGGTTTGAGCATACATCCCATACACACAGACAGAGAGCGAGAGAGAGAGCGAGAGAGAACCGGCCTAGAGGAATCAGCAGGGACAGAAGCCATTACTTCAAAAACCAGCGACCGGTTACCCTCTCTCTGTGATCTCATCAAGTGGCAAGACCTGTTAGAGGGAACAAACTGAAGAGGGGAACTCTTAGGTTGTATCCCAAATGGCACCCTATTCCCTATATAGTCCGCTACAGGGCTCTGGTCAAAAGTAGTGCACTATATAGGGAATAGGGTGCCATTTGGGACTTATGCTTGGGACTTATGCTTGGTTTGGGAACAGGCTCCCTCTCTACCAGGCAAGATGCATCTTTCTAGAATGTTTTCTAAGGCTGATTGGAGGTAATAGTACGTCTGTGTGAGGTACTTTTCCAGTTTGATAATCTGTTTTTAGAACCTTGTTGGTGTATTTGATGCTTGTAAAGAAAGGCTTAAAAGTCTGTGAACGTTGCAAGGTGTTGAAGATAACATCCATGTCTTCATGGAAGAAATATTGAACAATATGAGCTTATAGATCTAGCTAGGGGAAGAAGAGATACAATCCACTGGACAAGAACTGATCTGAAGTCTTTATATAATAGCTTTAGAATCTGGCTTTAGAATATAGAAAATCTATAGAACAGGCTGAGGAATGGTTTCAGAATCTACAGATCAGGCTATAAAATTGTTTTAGAATCAATAGATCAGGATTTAGAATGGCTTTAGAGTCTATAGAACAGGCTTTAGAATGGCTTTAGAATCTATAGATCAGGCATTAGAATATAGAGCATCTATAGAACAGGATTTAGAATATAGAGCATCCATAGAACAGGCTTTAGAAAAGCTTTAGAATATATAGATCAGGCTTTAGAATATATAGAATCTATAGATCAGGCTTTAGAATGGATTTAGAATCTATAGATCAGGCTTTAGAATAGAAGAATATATAGAACATGCTTTAGAATCTAGGATATTCTTAGAAGAACAGGCTTCAGAATGGCTTTAGGATCTATAGATCAGGCATTAGAATGGATTTAGAATCTATAGATCAGGCTTTAGAATGGATTTAGAATCTATGATCAGGCTTTAGAATGGATTTAGAATCTATAGATCAGGCATTAGAATGGATTTAGAATCTATAGATCAGGCATTAAGAATGGATTTAGAATCTATAGATCAGGCTTTAGAATGGATTTAGAATCTATAGATCAGGCTTTAGAATGGATTTAGAATCTTAATCAGGCTTTAGATGGATTTAGAATCTTAGATCAGGCTTAAGATGGATTTAGATCTATAGAACAGGCTTTAGAATATAGAGAATATATAGAACATGCTTTAGAATATAGAGATTCTTTAGAACAGGCTTCAGAATGGCTTTAGGATCTATAGATCAGGCTTAGAATGGATTTAGAATCTATAGATCAGGCTTTAGAATGGATTTAGAATCTATAGATCAGGCTTTAGAATGGATTTAGAATCTATAGATCAGGCTTTAGAATGGATTTAGAATCTATAGATCAGGCTTTAGAATGGATTTAGAATCTATAGATCAGGCTTTAGAATATAGAGCATCTATGGAACGGGCTTTAGAATATAGAGATCTATAGAACAGGCTTTAGAATATAGAGCATCTATGGAACAGGCTTTGGAATGGACTTAGAATCTACATAACATTTACATTACTTTACATTTAAGTCATTTAGCAGACGCTCTTATCCAGAGCGCCTTACAAATTGGTGCATTCACCTTATGAAATCCAGTGGAACAGCCACTTTACAATAGTGCATCTAAATCTTTAAGGGGGGGGGGGGGGGGGGGTGAGAAGGATTACTTTATCCTATCTAGGTATTCCTTAAAGAGGTGGGGTTTCAGGTGTCTCCGGAAGGTGGTGATTGACTCCGCTGTCCTGGCGTCGTGAGGGAGTTTGTTCCACCATTGGGGGCCAGAGCAGCGAACAGTTTTGACTGGGCTGAGCGGGAACTGTACTTCCTCAGTGGTAGGGAGGCGAGCAGGCCAGAGGTGGATGAACGAGCCAGTGCCCTTGTTTGGGTGTAGGGCCTGATCAAGCCTGGAGGTACTGAGGTGCCGTTCCCCTCACAAGCTCCGTAGGCAAGCACCATGGTCTTGTAGCGGATGCGAGCTTCAACTGGAAGCCAGTGGAGAGCGCGGAGGAGCGGGGTGACGTGAGAGACTTGGGAAGGTTGACACACAGACGGGCTGCGGCGTTCTGGATGAGTTAGGGGTTTAATGGCACAGGCAGGGAGCCCAGCCAACAGCGAGTTGCAGTAATCCAGACGGGAGATGACAAGTGCCTGGATTAGGACCTGCGCCGTTCCTGTGTGAGGCAGGGTCGTACTCTGCGGATGTTGTAGAGCATGAACCTACAGGAACGGGCCACCGCCTTGATATGTTAGTTGAGAAGGACAGGTGTGTTGTCCAGGATCAGCGCAAAGGTTCTTAGCGCTCTGGGAGGAGGAACACATGGAGTTGTCAACCGTGATGGCGAGATCATGGAACGGGCAGTCCTTCCCCGGGAGGAAGAGCAGCTCCGTCTTGCCGAGGTTCAGCTTGAGGTGGTGATCCGTCATCCACACTGATATGTCTGCCAGACATGCAGAGATGCGATTCGCCACCGGTCATCAGAGGGGAATGGAGAAGATTAGTTGTGTGTCGTCTGCATAGCAATGATAGGAGAGACCATGTGAGGTTTGACAGAGCCAAGTGACTTGGTGTATAGCGAGAATAGGAGAGGGCCTAGAACAGAGCCCTGGGGACACCAGTGGTGAGAGCACGTGGTGAGGAGACAGATTCTCGCCACCGCCACCTGGTAGGAGCGACCTGTCAGGTAGGCGCAATCCAAGCGTGGGCCGCGCCGGAGACCCATCCGGAGAGGGTGGAGAGGAGGATCTGATGGTTCACAGTATCGAAGGCAGCCGATAGTCTAGAAGGATGAGAGCAGAGGAGAGAGAGTTAGCTTTAGCAGTGCGGAGCGCCTCCGTGATACGAAGAAGAGCAGTCTCAGTTGAATGACTAGTCTTGAAACCTGACTGATTTGGATCAAGAAGGTCATTCTGGAGAGAGATAGCGGGAGAGCTGGCCAAGGACGGCACGTTCAAAGAGTTTTGGAGAGAAAAGAAAGAAGGGATACTGGTCTGTAGTTGTTGACATCGGAGGGATCGAGTGTGGTTTTTTCAGAAGGGGTGCAACTCCCGCTCTCTTGAAGACGAGAGGGACGTAGCCAGCGGTCAGGGATGAGTTGATGAGCGAGGTGAGGTAAGGGAGAAGGTCTCCGGAAATGGTCTGGAGAAGAGGGAGGGGATAGGGTCAAGCGGGCAGGTTGTTGGGCGGCCGGCCGTCACAAGACGCGAGATTTCATCTGGAGAGAGAGGGGAAGAAGAGGTCAGAGCACAGGGTAGGGCAGTGTGAGAGAACCAGCGGTGTCGTTTGACTTAGCAAACGAGGATCGGATGCGTCGACCTTCTTTCAAAATGGTTGACGAAGTCATCTGCAGAGAGGGAGGAGGGGGGGGGGGGAGGGGAGGAGGATTCAGGAGGGAGGAGAAGGTGGCAAGAGCTTCCTAGGGTTAGAGGCAGATGCTTGGAATTTAGAGTGTAGAAAGTGGCTTTAGCAGCGAGACAGAAGAGGAAAATGTAGAGAGGAGGGAGTGAAAGGATGCCAGGTCCGCAGGGAGGCGAGTTTTCCTCCATTTCCGCTCGGCCTGCCCGGAGCCCTGTTCTGTGAGCTCGCAATGAGTCGTCGAGCCACGAGCGGGAGGGGAGGACCGAGCCGGCCTGGAGATAGGGACATAGAGAGTCAAAGGATGCAGAAGGGAGGAGAGGAGGGTTGAGGAGGCAGAATCAGGAGATAGGTTGGAGAAGGTTTGAGCCAGAGGGAAGAGATGATAGGATGGAAGAGGAGAGGGTAGCGGGGGAGAGAGAGCGAAGGTTGGGACGGCGCGATACCATCCGAGTAGGGGCAGTGTGGGAAGTGTTGGATGAGAGCGAGAGGGAAAAGGATCAAGGTAGTGGTCGGAGACTTGGAGGGGAGTTGCAATGAGGTTAGTGGAAGAACAGCATCTAGTAAAGATGAGGTCGAGCGTATTGCCTGCCTTGTGAGTAGGGGGGGAAGGTGAGAGGGTGAGGTCAAAAGAGGAGAGGAGTGGAAGAAGGAGGCAGAGAGGAATGAGTCAAAGGTAGACGTGGGGAGGTTAAAGTCGCCCAGACTGTGAGAGGTGAGCCGTCCTCAGGAAAGGAGCTTATCAAGGCATCAAGCTCATTGATGAACTCTCCGAGGGAACCTGGAGGGCAATAAATGATAAGGATGTTAAGCTTGAAAGGGCTGGTAACTGTGACAGCATGGAATTCAAAGGAGGCGATAGACAGATGGGTAAGGGGAGAAGAGAGAATGACCACTTGGGAGAGATGAGGTCCCGGTGCACCCACCCGCTGACCAGAAGCTCTCGGGGTGTGCGAGACACGTGGGCGGACGAAGAGAGAGCAGTGGAGTAGCAGTGTTATCTGTGGTGATCCATGTTTCCGTCAGTGCCAGAAGTCGAGGGACTGGAGGGAGGCATAGGCTGAGATGAACTCTGCCTTGTTGCCGCAGATCGGCAGTTCCAGAGGCTACCGGAGACCTGGAACTCCACGTGGGTCGTGCGCGCTGGGACCACCAGATTAGGGTGGCCGCGGCCACGCGGTGTGAGCGTTTGTATGGTCTATGCGAGAGGAGAGACAGGGATAGACAGACACATGTTGACAGGCTACAGAAGAGACTACGCTAATGCAAGGAGATTGGGATGACAAGTGACTACGCGTCTCGAGTGTTCAGAAAGTTAAGCCTACGTAGCAAGAATCTTATTGACTAAAATGATTAGATGATACAGTACTGCTGAAGTAGGCTAGGCTGGCAGTGGCTGCGTTGTTGACTTTGTAGGCTAGCTGGCAGTGGCTGCGTTGTTGACACTACACACTAATCAAGTCGTTCCGTTGAGTGTAATAGTTTCTACAGTGCTGCTATTCGGGGGCTAGCTGGCTAGCTAGCGTGTTGATTACGTTACGTTGGCGTTAAAGACGACAGTAGCTGGCTAGCTAACCTCGAAAATCGCTCTAGACTACACAATTATCTTTGATACAAAGACGGCTATGTAGCTAGCTGTGTAGCTAGCTACGATCAAACAAATCAAACCGTTGTACTGTAATGAAATGAAATGAAAATGTGATACTACCTGTGGAGCGAAGCGGAATGCGACCGGGTTGTTGACAGGCTTTAGAATGGTTTTAGAATCTATAGACCTGGAATTAGAATTAGAGAATGTATAGAACAGGCTTTAGAATATAGATAATCTTAAGAACAGGCTTTTGATGTCCTCTGTCAACAGGGACATCATATTCCACCAAAATCGAAATCAGCCCGATCCGCTGCAGATGTTTGGCAGCAGCTAGCCTCTCTGCAGAGCCATGAAAACACATTCTAAAAAACAGGCCGACACTAGACAAAACCCAAAGATTACACCAATTACAGTGGAGAGCATTTACATGAGACAAACGGCAAGCGCTATGCCAATCTCTTAAGTAGGAGCTGCTTCCATAGCTCTCCCAGGCACACATAGTAGCTACACAATCCCACACACACACACACACACACACAACACACCACACACCACACACAACACACAACCACACACACACACACACACACACCACACACACACACACACACACGACACACACACCCAGCACACCGCACACACGCACACACGCACACACGCACAGAACACACACACAAGCAAATACAGTGGCATTCGGAAAGTATTCAGACCCCTTGACTTTTTCCACATTTTGTTACGTTACAGCCTTATTCTAAAATGGATTATATATTTTTTCCCCTCATCAATCTACACACAATACCCCATAAAGACACAGCGAAATAAAAAAAAATAACGTTTTTGCAATGTACAAAAATATTCAGACCCTTTGCTATGAGACTCGATGTTGAGCTCAGGTGCATCCTGTTTCCATTGATCATCCTTGAGATATTTCTAAAACTTGGAGTCCACCTGTGGTAAAAACTATTGAATGGACATGATTTGGAAAGGCACACACCTGTCTATATAAGGTCCCACAGTTGACAGTGCATGTCAGAGCAAAAACCAAACCATGAGGTCGAAGCAATTGTTTGTAGAGCTCCGAGACAGGATTGTGTCTAGGCACAGATCTGGGGAACGGTACCAAAAAATGTCTGCAGGATTGAAGGTCCCCAAGAACACAGTGGCCTCCATCATTCTTAAATGGAAGACGTTTGGAACCACCAATACTCTTCCTAGAGCTGGCCGCCTGGCCAAACTGAGCAATGGGGTGAGAAGGGCGTTGATCATGGAGGTGACCAAGAACCCGATGGTCACTCTGACAGAGCTCCAGAGTTCCTCTGTGGAGATGGGAGAAACTTCCAGAAGGACAACCATCTATGCGGAACTCCACCAATCAGGCCTTTATGGTAGAGTGGCCAGATGGAAGGCACTCCTCAGTAAATGGCACGACAGCCCATTTGGAGTGTGCCAAGAGGCACCCATGAGAAACAGGATTCTCTGGTCTGATGAAACCAAGATTGGTTAGAACCACTAAACAGCCATTTTGACTTTTATGAATATAAACAATTATAATTATTATTTTCATCAGATTCTCTTGTCTGATGAAACCAAGATTGAACTCTTTGGCCAGAATGCCAAACATCACGTCTGGAGGAAACATGGCACCATCCCTACGGTGAAGCATGGGGGTAGCAGCATCATGCTGTGGGAATGTTTTCAGCGGACGGGGCTGGGAGACCAGTCAGGATCGAGGGTAAGATGAACGGAGCAAACTACAGAGAAATCCTCGATGAAAACCTGCCCCAGAGCGCTCAGGACCTCAGACTGGTACGAAGGTTCACCTTCCAACAGGACTATGACCCTAAGCACACAGCCAAGACAATGCAGGAGTGGCTTCGGGACAAGTCTCTGAATGTTATTGAGTGGCCCAGCCAGAGCCCGGACTTGAACTCAATCAAACATCTCTGGAGACCTGAAAATAGCTGTGCAGCGACGCTCCCCATCCAACCTGACAGAGCTAGAGAGGATCTGCAGAGAAGAATGGGAGAAACTCCCAAATTCAGGTGTGCCAGGCTTGTAGTGTCATACCCAAACAGACTTGAGGCTGTAATCGCTGCCAAAGGTGCTTCAACAATGTACTGAATAAAGGGTCTGAATACCTATGTAAATGTGATATTTCAGTTTTTTATTATTAATAGATTTGCAAAAATGTATAAAAACCAGTTTTTGCTTTGTCATTATGGGGTATTACGTGTAGATTGATGAGGGGAAAAAACGATCTAATCCTTTTTAGAATTAGGCTGTAATGTAACAAAATGTGGAAAAAGTCAAGAGGTCTGAATTCTTCCCGAATGCACTGTAGGTGTTTCCAGTGCTTCAACTTGTGTCTAGAGCAGTGGAGAGATACAGGGTTCACTTGTTCCAGCCAAGCACATAAAGACACTCAGAGACAGCACCAGCTGAGAGGTATCTCACAGGCTTTGTAAAGCTGGTCACTGACCTCTGCATGGACAGAACAACACGGTTGCTAGCACATTGTATAACTCTACTCTACTATGCTGCACTGTACTCTACTGTAATGCACTATACTGTACTGTACTGTACTGTACTGCATTGTACTGCACTGTACTCTACTGAACTGTACTATGCGGCACTGTACTCTACTGTACTGCACTATACTCTACTGTAGTATACTGTACTCTACTGTACTGTACTGTACTCTACTGTACTCTACTGTACTGTACTATGCGGTACTGTACTCTAGTCTACTGTACTATACTGTACTGTACTATACTCTATTCTACTGTACTCTACAGTACTCTACTCTATTCTACTGTACTGTACTGTACTGTACTGTACTGTACTGTACTCTACTCTACTCTACTCTACTTTACTCCACTGTACTCTACTGTGTGTCCACTAGGATCCATCACAATTTATAATCCTGTCCAGAGCATTTCCATTTAGTTCCCATGGAAACCTTCTCTTAGCAGAACTCTTAGCAGAGTAGATGGAAACATAAACACGCACACTGAGATCAAGAGAGAAAGAGAGAGAAAGAGAGAAAGAAAGAGAAAGAAAGAAAGAAAGAGAGAGAGACTTTTTAATGATACATATTCAGCTCATTTCATTAAAACCTCACCACCCCCCCACCGCCCTTTAAAAACAAATAGCCCCTGTACACCCACCCCCCTTAAAAAAACGGCATTGTTGGTATTAAGGGCTCGTAAGTAAGCATTTCACTGTAAGATCTACACCTGTTGTATTCTGTGCATGTGACTAATACAATTTGATTTACTGCAGTGCTACATACTCACCTTGCCCTCTACCCCACGATGCTAAACAACACCACACATCACAACAACCAAAACCTCACCACTTCAACAACCGTATATCCAACCCATCTTCCCCAGCTATACAGACGCCCCCCCCGACACACCATATCTCCTCAAACATCTTCCCCAGCTATACAGACGCCCCCCCTCCCCCCCGACACACCATATCTCCTGAAACATCTCCACACTGTTTATAATTTCATAGAACTTCCACCCTAAGGCGCACAGAGACCATCCCATTAAACAATATTAAAGGGTCTGTTATCCCGCCACCTTTGACCCTGTTCCTCCTTGTTAGACAAATAGCCAACTTTGCCTGAGCAAACAGAAAATTCAACAAAACACATTTGGCCTTTTCCTTATTCGAATACCGTTATGCCCCATTATAAACATCCCGACAGTAAACTCCACCGTCAACATGACAAACAGACATTCCATCAGAGACATTAATGGCATTAACCCGGCGCACACAGAAAACACATGATGCACAGTTTCACTCATGACACTGAAAGGACACCCCTATCTGACTCCCAGGTCAACCTGTGCCAACCAGATGTTAGTGGCCAGAGCTCCATGAAGAACCCTCCACTGGAGGTCCCCTGACCTCTTTGGTACTGGGGGTTTGTAGAGCCCCCTCCATCTAAAACTCATCATACTCTCCACCCCACATACCCCCTGCCACTGATGTGCCTTCACTCCTGTTAGGCTCCTAATGTTCCTCACCTTAATGCAGAGGTTGTAGAGGGCTTTACCTCCCACCCCCTCAAACTCCCCCAGGCTCAGAGTGTTAAAATTTAACAAGTCCCCCCCTTTGGCTGCTCAAACACCCCCCCCTTACCAGCTCAGACAGTGCCTCCTGGAACTCCCCAGGAGCAGCCTAAGATATGTTAGTCCTGTTTGTTGTGCCAGGAATTCCGGGGTGTTCCACCTCTCCTCCCCTGCAGCTGCAAGTCACCCAGACTTAGTAAACCCCACTGCTATCAGTCGCTTTTGCAGGGTGGCCGACTGAACCGATCTCAAAAGGATGACTGGGTTGTGGAAGATAGGCTCCTCCCACACCCACAACCCAGGTTCCACAGCCCCTTCTCGTGTGGGCCCTTAGCACCGCAGAGTAAAAGTAAATGAGACCTGCTGTACTCAGCCTCTCCAGCCTCATGAGGAACAGCTGCCGGTCCAACCCTAATCCACCAGCTCTCCTCAGCAGCGCGCATGCTGGTTCCCTCCAGCCGACATCAGTATGGTACAACAGACTCTGCACCATCTTTAGTCAGAATGCAGCCACCCTGCTCTCCAGTTCCACCAGGCCCTGTCCTCCTTCGTGGACGGACATGAACAACATTGCCGCCCTCAACCAGTAATGGCCCGACCAGAACATATCCACCAGGGGTTTGAGGACAGCCAGTTTATAACACAGGGAGGATGCCACCGGGTTGTTGATTATCAGCACCCTTGCTCTATATGAAACTTGGGACAGGAGCCACCTCCACCTGGCCAGCCTTGACACCACTGTCTGTGACAGCCCCTCCCAGTACTTCCTGACCCACCTCTCCGAGCCCAGGTACACCATCATAATGTTAAGCCCTACACAACACCACTGCAAACCCCCTGGAAGCAGAGAGGGGACCCTATCCCGCCATGCCCCACATAACAGAGCTTTGCTCTTGCCCCAGTCCACCTTAGCTGATGAAGCTCCCTCATACACCTTCAGACTAGTCTCTAGTGCCTGCATATCCTGCCCATCCCAGACCATCACAGACACGTCATCTGCATACGCTGACACTGCTATGCCTGTCAACACACCCATGCCTATCCAGTACACTCCATGCTGTCTCCTGCGTAGCAGCCCAAAAAAAAGCTCAATGGCTAGTGTATACAACCGCCCCGATAGATGGCATCCTTGTCTAATGCCCCGTCTCACCCAGACTGGCCTACTGAGCCCACCTTGACCATACATGATGCCCCAGCATACAACATCTTCACACAGGCCAAAAACCTTTCCCCAAACCCAAACATCATATTAAACAGATACTCATAGTCCACTCTATCAAAAGCCTTCTCTTGGTCTAAAAAGACCAGTCCAAAGTTCACATTAGAAACTCTAATCCAACATGTCCCTGATTAAGAACAGGTTGTCCGTGATTGAGCGTTCCGGTACATAATATGTCTTGTGTACTATAGTGTCCAGATGAGACTTCAGTCTGTTAGCGAGGACCTTGGCAAATATTGTAGTACGCACAGAGCAATGCTACAGGCCTCCAATTCTTAAGGTCACACAAGTTCCCTTTCTTGGGCAGGAGAGTCAGAGCCGCCTGACGACAGCCCATTTGCAACTCTCCTACTTCGACACACTCATGCAACATACAAAAGAAGTCGAGTCCAGTACGGGGGTACCTCTGGGTTAACACCGCCACTGAGCCTAAATTAGGCTCCTCCCCATTTCTGTCTTTCGTAAAATCCATCATACAGTTCCAGTCCCGCCGACCACCAGAGTCTCCTCAGGCACTACCTGTGAGAGTTCCTGTCTAAGACACCAAAACAGAAGCCCCCTCTCTCTCCCTGTGTTAGGCACATACACATTTATAAGGACAAAACCCCAGTTGTTAATTTCTGCTTTTACTACAAGTAGTCTACCCCTACACACCTCCTTTGAGGAGCACATTTTTACATCTAGACAAAAGGACTTGTGGAAAGGACTGCCCCCTGCACTAACATTTGTTCCATGGCTCAGCACACTTGCCCCTTTCCACCAGAGCCCCCAATCGACTTCATTCACCATAATCACTATACGTTTCCTGCAGAAACAACAGCTGTACTTTCTTTTGTTTTACATATTCACACAACAGACTCCTCTTTCCTGCATCTCTGGCGACATTTATATTAAGCGAGTCTACCCGAAGTGTCTCCATGAGAAGTGGGAGAAAAGCCAGCAAAGAAAGAGACCAACAGCAAAGCTCAAAAAGCCCCAGTGCCAAAAAACCTATTCATTTAAACACCGTCTGAAGGCAGACCTTTACCCACGGTTGTGACCCACTTCCTCAACCTAAAATATTTCCTGGGTGAGAGGACCCCTTATTTTTGCCCCTTATGCCCCTTGTTTTTCAGAGTGTGTTGTACTGATCTTACAAACTTTCCCGGGTTAACAAAAAAAAAGCTTAAAGATTAACCTTATTTAGGAAACTTGACAGAACCTTGACAGTTCCCTCACCATGGCTGTCAGCTCTGGACCCATCGTCTTCTCCTCAGACTCATCTTCCTCCTCCTCGTCTCCATCTCCCATCCTGACCACCTGGCCTTTCTGTCTGGTCGGGGCCTCCCCCCCCCCAGCATCAGGAAAAGGTTCCTTGGTGCCTTTGACCACACCACCCTCTCCCCTCCCACCTCCTTTCTTCTCCCCCTTTTTCCTCTTCCACATGACACCCTCCTCCACCCTCCCTAGTTGCTTACCCTTCCCTACTATACTCTCCTCATCCACTAGCATAGCCTGACTAGGCCCAGCCTCATCTACAACATCCTCCATGACAAGACTAGACCCAGCCTCAGCTACACCAGCATCTATAGCATAACTAGACCCAGCCTCATCTACACCACCATCCATGACATGACTAGACCCAGCCTCATCTACACCATCCTCCTTGACATGACTAGATCCAGCCTCATCTACACCATCCTCCATCACATGACTAGACCCAGCCTCATCTACACCACCATCTATATGATGAGAGATGTTGCTTCATATAATCCACATATTTTCCTGCCTCATGATGCATCTATTTGTGAAGTCACAGTCCTCCTGCAGCAGCACTCCACAACATATGCTGCCCGTGCTTCACGGTTGGGATGGTGTTCTTCGGCTTGCAAGCTTCCCTTTTTCCTCCAAACATAATGATGATCATTATGGCAAACAGTTCTACTTTTGTTTCATTAGACAGAGGACATTTCTCCAAAAAGTACGATCTTTGTCCCTGTGCAGTTGCAAACCGTAGTCTGGTTTTTTATGGGTTTTGTAGCAGTGGTTCTCTTGCTGAGCGGCTTTCAGGTTATGTTGATATAGGACTCGTTTTACTGTGGATATAGATACTTTTGTACTGTGTCCTCCAGCATCTTCACAAGGTCCTTTGCTGTTGTTCTGGGATTGATTTGCATTTCGCACCAAAGTGCGATCATCTCTAAGAGACAGAAGCGTTTCCTTCCTGAGCGGTATGCGACTGTGTGGTCCATGGTGTTTATACTTGCGTACTGCATGACGTTGGCCTGGGGTAGGTTTATGACAGTCATAAATACCTCTCCCCCCTTTTTCTTCTCTCTACCTACTGATGTGATATTTGAAAATCCTTTGGTTAACATAGAGATTCTGGGAACATCAGAAGGTGGTGA
>NW_019943322.1:69094-74094 GCF_002910315.2 Salvelinus sp. IW2-2015
GAAATTAACTATATTCTGATAATCCGACCAATTGAACATATGCGGTGGTACTTAATGAATATGATGTCAGTTCGGTTGTCATCTGAGACATTCTCATCAGTGATAGGATGAACATAAACTCTACAGTGGAAAGTCTGCACATTGTAGTTATCGGAGTCACATGAAATTTACCAAAAGGACTCAGTTCTTTCCGGATTTGATCAACCGTAATAAACAGAGGCAGAATCGCAACTACAACCCTTGTCGAAAGAGGAAAAATCTGCACCAACACATCCCTTACAAATATTCCACTAGCAATCAGCCTGCCCACTAAATTTACTCTCTTCATAAGCACAACCACAGATTTGTTCATTCTGGATGCATAATGTCTAAATTCAGCTCCTACCTGATCACTGACCGCGAACAGAACCTCCTCCACTTTAACTCCATTCTCAGGAACACACCTGAATCCATGCCGTAATGACAGCGTCTCCTCCACGCTAGGCCATCGCGCACACCATACCATTCAAACCGCAGGAAACTAAAACACCGTCTCCTACCTCACTAACTTTTAACGAAAACAGTGGGGACCACTAAACAAACAGTGCGTTAACCCTCCACCATATAAATAACACTTAAAAAGACGAAGGAAATAAGCAAGAATGTAAATAAGGACAGAGCCCTCCACACGGCCTCTCAACTACAAAACACTCCCAGCATGTACTAAGAGAGAGAAGAAGAAAGAGAGCAAACTCTACTGTACTGTAATGTACTCTACTGTACTGTCTGGGATGTTCTGTACTGTACTGTCTGGGATGTTCAGTACTCTACTGTACTGTCTGGGATGTTCTGTACTCTACTGTACTGTCTGAGATGTTCAGTACTCTACTGTACTGTCTGGGATGTTCTGTACTCTACTGTACTCTACTGTACTGTATGGGATGTTCTGTACTCTACTGTACTCTACTGTACTGTCTGGGATGTTCTGTACTCTACTGTACTCTACTGTACTGTATGGGATGTTCTGTACTGTCTGGGATGTGCTGTACTGTACTGTGTGATCTGGGATGTTCTGTATTCTACTGTACTCTACTGTAGCGTACTCTACTGTACTGTACTCTACTGAACTTTCTCTACTGTACTGTACTCTACTGTAGTGTACTCTACTGTAGTGTACTCTACTCTACTGAACTTTACTCTACTGTACCCTACTCTACTGTGTGTCCACTACTAGGTTCCATCACAATTTATAATCCTGTCCAGAACATTTAAATATAGTTCCCATGGAAACCATCTGTAACTCTGAGCAGAGTAGATGGAAACAAAATCACTCACACTGAGATCAAGAGAGCGAGAGCAAGAGAGAGAACGAAATAAAGAGAGAAAAAGAAAGAGAAAGAGAGAGAGAGAGAGAGAGAAAGACAGAAAGAGAGGGAGAAAGAGAGAGAGGGAGAGTCAGTCCCTCCTACTCATCTTAGCTTTGAACAGAACCGCACTCATCATGGGCAAAGAGCATTCACTGCTGTCCTGCACTCTCTCTCTATCATACATTCATTCTCTCTCTCTCATGTTTTCTCTAATTTCTCTCTACCACAATAGGAGCCAGAGCTGAATGCAGCCAGTAGAGCTGTTAGTTAAATTGGCAGTTATCCAAAACCATCAACTGAGAGAAATAAAACAACTGCAGATGGATATGCATGACTTCCTATATTGGCTGTGACAACCTGCCTTTCACTATACTGGCTATGACAACCTGCCTTTCACTAGACTGCTATGACAACCTGCCTTTCACTATACTGGCTATGACAACCTGCCTTTCACTAGACTGCTATGACAACCTGCCTTTCAACTATACTGGCTATGACAACCTGCCTTTCACTAACTGGCTATGACAACCTGCCTTTCACTATACTGGCTATGACAACCTGCCTTTCACTATGACTGGCTATGACAACCTGCCTTTCACTAGTACTGGCTGTGACAACCTGCCTTTCACTATACTGGCTATGACAACCTGCCTTTCACTATACTGGCTATGACAACTGCCTTACATACTGGCTATGACAACTACCTTTCACTATACTGGCTATGACAACCTGCCTTTCACTATACTGGCTATGACAACCTGCCTTTCACTATACTGGCTATGACAACCTGCCTTTCACTATACTGGCTATGAAACCTGCCTTTCACTATACTGGCTATGACAACCTGCCTTTCACTAAACTCGCTATGAAACCTGCCTTTCACTTACTGGCTATGACAACCTGCTTTCACTAGACTGGCTATGACAACCTGCCTTTCACTATACTGGCTATGACACCTGCTTTCACTATACTGCTAATGACAACCTGCCTTTCACTATACTGGCTATGACAACCTGCCTTTCACTATACTGGCTATGACAACCTGCTTTCATTCACTAATAGCTGGCTATGACAACCTGCCTTTCACTAGACTGCTATGACAACCTGCCTTTCACTATACTGGCTATGGCTAACCTGCTTTTCACTATAACTGAGGCTAATGAACAACCTGCCTTTCACTATACTGCGCTATGACAAACTGCCTTTCACTATAACTGGCTTGACAACCTGCGCTTTCACTATACTGGCTATGACAACCTGCCTTTCACGTATACTCCTATGACAACCTGCCTTTCACTGATACTGCCTATTGACAACCTGCCTTTCACTATACTGCTATGACAACTGCCTTTCACTATACTAGTCCTATGACAACCTGCTTCTAATTTGGCACGTATGAACCTGCTTTTATAAGTGCCTATGACAACAACCTGCTTTCACTATACTGCTATGACAACCTGCTTTTCACTATAATCTGCCTATGACACCTGCTTTTCCTATACTGGCTATGACAATGAGTAAGCCCGATACGATAGGAGTAGACATCAAAACATAGGGACAATCAGTCAAAAAGACAACTAATAAAGAACAATAACGCGAAAAAGAATCAAAAATAAACAGAAGAAAAGGCAAGCATTTGATATGATTTAAGAATATTTGGCCCTTCTATTTTAACTATGTAAAGGGATATAACTGACGAATATTAAGTCAATTTTTAACCATAGGATTTTCATGGAAAAATACATATGAATATAAAGCAAGATTTGTAAATTGTCCATGTAATTTTATAATGCTGTTTTCTTGTAAAAGTTTTGAGATATTAAATACTTTTTTTCAGATTGAAATAATACTTTTTAATCTCTGTCTTTTTCACTATACTGGGTAGACAACCTTGCTTTCACTATAACTGGCTATGACAACCTGGCCTTTCACTACAGGAAGGAAACCTTTTTATTCCACACATTTAATGCTATAGGGGATGCAGTATTCAGAAATAAACACTATCTAGGAGGTTGACTTTCCGGGTCTGTATAATGATTGATGGATGCATCTCAAGTGGGCCCCCTATTCCCTATGAAGTGGGCACTATTCGTTTTTGACCAGGGGCTTGGTCCAACGATAGTTGAAAAAACCAAAAAAAAAAAAAAAACACTACATTTAGGGAATATGGGTGGGCCATTTGAGACCATTGGTACATAAATTGGTACAATGTCCCATTGACAGGTAACTTTTCCTTCAATATATCCCTCTAATACTGTAATATCTGTTTAGACGCGGTATTTCCTTAGCTTAGTTAATCAGGATCTGATTGCTATGTAATTCCCTTCACTAGATCGAACTGATGTCGCTAATGTATTTCCCTTGGCTAGATCCGATAGTTTTAAACTGATGTCGCTATGATATTATCCTATAAGCTAGATCGAGCTGATGTCGGCTATGTATTTCCTTGGCATAGATCGCTGATGTCTCTATGTATTTCCTTAGCTAGATCGACTGATGTCGTCTAATGTTAATTTCCCTTAGCTGATCGAACTAGATGTCGCTATGTATTTCCCTTAGGCTAGATCGACTGATGTCGCTATGTATTTCCCTTACCTAGATTCGACTGATGTCGCTATGTATTATCCCTTAGCTAATCGACTGATGTCGCTATGTATTCCCGCTAGCTAGATCTGACTGATGTCGGCTATGTATTTCCGCTTAGCTAGATCGCACTGGACTGCGCTATGTATTTCCCTTAGCTAGATCGACTGATGTCGCTATGTATTTCCCTTAGCTAGATCGACTGAGTGCTATGTATTCGCCTTAGCTAGATCGACTGATGTCGCTATGCGTTTCCCTGTCTGCTGATGCTCTGATGCTGCATCTCCTGTGATTGAAGCAGTGGCTTGAGTGGCATTAGAGTCGAAATATGATCTGGTCAAAAGAATGTCTACATGGAGCCATGACTAAATGGAACTCTATTCCACATTAAGTAACTGATGCAAGCAGTACAATTAGATTAAAAAAACTGATGAAAATACACTTTATGGAACAGCGGGGACTGTGAAGCAACACAAACAGAGGCACAGACACATGCATACTGTACACACACCACACACACACACACACACACAACCACACACACACACACACACACACACACACACACACACACACACACACACACCAACGAAACACAACACACACACACACACCACCACACGCAATAACATACGCACTATACACACACATGTAGTTGTACTGTAGATATGTGGTAGTGGTGGAGTAGGGAACTAGGGCACACAGTGTGTTGTGAAATCTGTGAATGTTTTGTAATGTTTTAAAATTGTATAAACTGCTTAATTTTGCTGGACCCAGGAAGAGTACCTTGCTGCCTTGGGCAGAAGCTAATGGGGCTCTGTAATAAACCCCAGGGAGAGTAGCTGCTGCCTTGGCAGGAACTAATAGGGATCCATAATAAACCACCAGGAAGAGTAGCTGGCTGCCTTGGCAGGACTAATGGGGATCCGTAATAAAACCCAGGAAGAGTAGCTGCTGCCTTGGCAGGAACTAATGGGACATCCGTAATAAACCCCAGGAAGAGTAGCTGCTGCCTTGGCAGGAACTAATGGGGATCCGTAATAAACCCGCAGGAAGAGTAGCTGCTGCCTT
>NW_019943322.1:79094-100252 GCF_002910315.2 Salvelinus sp. IW2-2015
GGTCAGGGTTCCATAGCCGCAGGCAGAACAGTTGAAACTGGAGCAGCAGCACAACCAGGTGGACTGGGGACAGCAAGGAGTCATCAGGCCAGGTAGTCCTGAGGCATGGTCCTAGGGCTCAGGTCCTCCGAGAGAGACAGAGACAGAGACAGAAAACAGAGAGAGAATTAGAGAGCATACTTAAATTCACACAGGACACCAGATAAGACAGGAGAAATACTCCAGATATAACAGACTGACCCTAGTCGCCCGACACATAAACTACTGCAGCATAAATACCGGAGGCTGAGCCGGAGGGGTCGGGGGCTCGGTCCGACGATACCCCCGACGATACCCCAGGACAGGGCCAAACAGGCAGGATAT
The DNA here is from genome assembly GCF_002910315.2 of Salvelinus sp. IW2-2015. Lineage (NCBI taxonomy): Eukaryota > Metazoa > Chordata > Actinopteri > Salmoniformes > Salmonidae > Salvelinus > Salvelinus sp. IW2-2015. Next base: position 79,458 of record NW_019943322.1, read on the forward strand.
AACAGCACCACTAGAGGGATATTCAACCACCAGCTTACTATCCTGAGACAAGGCCAACTATAGCCCACAAAGATCTCCCCCACCCGGACAGGAAGATCACGTCAGTGACTCAACCCACTCAAGTGGCGCACCCCTCCTAGGGACGGCATGGAAGAGCACCAGCAAGCCAGTGACTCAGCCCCTGTAATAGGGTTTGAGGTGGAGAATCTCATTGGAGAGAGGGGTACCGGCCAGACAGACACAGCAAGGGCGGTTCTTTGCTCCAGTGCCTCCAGTGCCTAAAACGGAGCCTTGAGGAACACCGAAATATACAGTTGATTTGTCAGAGGACAAACCATCTACAGAGACAAACTGATATCTTTCCGACAGATAAGATTTAAAACAGGCCATATCTTGTCCGTGTAGACTAATTTGGGTTTCCAATCTCTCCAAAAGAATGTGCTGATCGATGGTTTCAAAAGCAGCACTAAGTTCTAGGAGCACGAGGACAGATGCAGAGCCTCGGTCTGACGCCATTAAAAGGTAATTTACCACCTTCACAAGTGCAGACTCAGTGCTATGGTGGGGTCTAAAACCAGACTGAAGCATTTCGTATACATTGTTTGTCTTCAGGAAGGCAGTGAGTTTCTGCGCAACAACTTATTTTTTTAAATTGAGAGGAATGGGAGAATCGATATAGGCCGATAGTTTTTTTAATTTTCTGGGTCAAGGTTTGGCTTTTTCAAGAGAGGCTTTATTACCGCCACTTTTAGTGAGTTTGGTACACATCCAGTGAATAGAGAGCCGTTTATTATGTTCAACATAGGAGGGCCAAGCACAGGAAGCAGCTCTTTCAGTAGTTTAGTTGGAATAGGTTCCAGTATGCAGCTTGAAGGTTTAGAGGCCATGATTATTTTCATCAATGTGTCAAGCGATATAGTATTAAAAAACACCTCTGCCTTTGCGGGATGCGAATGGGATATGGTCACTAGTGTAACCAGGAGGTGAGGCCTCATTTAACACAGTAAAATCATCAGGCTTAAGCCATGTTTCAGTCAGGCCAATCACATCAAGATTATGATCAGTGATTAGTTCATTGACTATAACTGCCTTGGAAGTGAGGGATCTAACATTAAGTAGCCCTATTTTGAGATGTGAGGTATCACAATCTCTTTCAATAATGACAGGAATGGAGGAGGTCTTTATTCCAGTGAGATTGCTAAGGTGAACACAGCCATGTTTAGTTTTGCCCAACCTAGATCGTGGCACAGACACGGTCTCAATGGGGATAGCTGAGCTGACTACACTGACTGTGCTAGTGGCAGACTCCACTAAGCTGGCTGGCTGGCTAACAGCCTGCTGCCTGGCCTGCACCCTATTTCATTGTGGAGCTAGGGGAGTTAGAGCTCTTTCTATGTCCGTAGACAAGATGAGAGCACCCCTCAAGCTAGGATGGAGTCCCTCACTCCTCAGCAGGCCAGGCTTGATCCTGTTTGATGGTGAGTCCCAGAAAGAGGGCCAATTACCTACAAATTCTATCTTTTGGGAGGGGCAGAAAACAATTTTCAACCAGCGATTGAGTTGTGAGACTCTGCTGTAGAGCTCATCACTCCCCCTAACTGGGGGCCAGAGACAATTATTCGATGCCGACACGTCTTTCTAGCTGATTTACACGCTGAAGCTATGTTGCGCTTGGTGACCTCTGACTGTTTCATCCATTACATTGTTGGATAACAATATCCCTATACTCTCTACACTCGCCAGTTTTAGCCTTAGCCAGCACCATCTTCAGATTAGCCTCAACGTCGGTAGCCCTGCCCCCTGGTAAACAGTGTATGATCGCTGGATGATTAGTTTTAAGTCTAATACTGCGGGTAATGGAGCCGACAGACACACTGCCGACACACTCTGATGGCACATCAGTAGACCCTACATTTCTTATTCGCTGTGTAATCTCGTTTTCAGTTTTGATCACATATTGGCCCTGCAATCTGTCAGAACAACACAATCTCTCATCAATCTCTTTGCATGCTTTAAATACATACCACCACTTCAAATGCCAACACAATAACACTTGACCTTCAAACTACTCTAAATCACAATCACGCACACATAGACACACACACACACACACACACACACACACATTCACACACACACACACACACACACACACACACACAACCACACACAGCAACACACCACACAACACACACACACCACACACCACACAAACACACACACAACACACACACGCACTACAGCACACACACACACAAGCACCATAGACACACACACACACACACAGTTGAACAATCGTCACACACACACACACACATAGACACACACTACACACAACACACGACACATAGACACACACACACACACGCACACACACACACACACTTCTCAGCAGTGCACTGAATCTGATGCTTGACTCTCAAGATTGCCTTCGCAATTTACACAACCCATCATTAGGGCCGAGCAACAGAGATAGGAGCATCTCAAGGGAACGTTTAGTACCCACGTCTTTGTGTTGTGTTTTAGTGCCACTGTCTCTGTGTGTGTGTTTAGTGCCCACGTCTCTTGTGTTGTGTTGTGCCTCTTGTGTGTGTGTTTAGTGCCCACGTCTCTGTGTGTGTGTTTTTAGCGCCCACGTCTCTGTGTGTGTGTTTTAGTGCCACGTCTCTGTGTGTGTGTTTTTAGTGCCCACGTCCCTGTGTGTGTTGTTTTAGCACCCACGTCTCTGTGTGTGTGTTTTGTAGCCACGTCTCTGTGTGTGTGTTTTAGTGCCAACGTCTCTGTGTGTGTGATGTTTTAGTGCCCACGTCTCTGTGTGTGTGTGTTTTAGTGCCCACGTCTCTGTGTTGTGTGTTTTACCCACGTCTGGTTGTGTTTTAGTGCCCACGTCTCTGTGTGTGCTGTTTTAGAGCACCCACGTCTCTGTGTGTGTGTGTTTTAGTGCCCACGTCTCTGTGTGTGTGTTTTAGTGCCACGTCTCTGTGTGTGTTTTAGTGCCACGTCTCTGTGTGTGTTTAGTGCCCCATTCTTGTGTGTTTTAGGCACCCAACAGTCTTGTGTGTGTGGTTTTAAGGCCACGTCTCTGTGTGTGTGTTTTAGTGCCCACGTCTCTGTGTGTGTGTTAGTGCCCCGTCTCTGTGTGTTGGTTTTAGTGCCCACGTCTCTGTGTGTGTGTTTTAGTGCCCACGTCTCTGTGTGGTGTGTGTTTGTTTAGCGCCACGTCTCTGTGTGTGTGTTTTAGTGCCCACGTCTCTGTGTGTGTGTGTTTAGCGCCACGATCTCTGTGTGTTTGTTAAGTGCCCACGTCTCTGTGTGTGTGTTTTAGTGCCCACGTCTCTGTGTGTGTTTTTAGTGCCCCGTCTCTGTGTGTGTGTTTTAAGCGCCCACGTCTCTGTGTGTGTGTTTTAGTGCCACGTCTCTGTGTGTGTGTGTTTTAGTTGCCACGTCTCTCTGTGTGTGTTTTTAGTGCCACGTCTCTGTGTGTGTGTTTTAGTGCCCACGTCCTTGTGTGTGTGTGTTTTAGTGCCCTACGTCTCTGTGGTGGTGTTTTAGTGCACGTTCTCTGGTGTGTGTGTTTTAGTGCCCACGTTCTCTGTGTGTGTTTTAGTGCCCACGTCTCTGTGTGTGTGTGTTTTTAGTGGCCCCACGTCTCTGTGTGTGGTTTTTAGTGCCCACGTCTCTGTGTGTGTGTTTTTAGTGCCCACGTCTGTGTGTGTGGTGTTTTAGTGCGTCTCTGTGTGTGTGTTTTAGTGCCCACGTCTCTCTGTGTGGTGTTTAGTGCCCACGTCTCTGTGTGTGTGTTTTAGTGCCACGTCTCTGTGTGTGTGTGTTTTAGTGCCCACGTCTCTGTGTGGTGTGTTTTAGACCCACTGTCTCTGTGTGTGTTTTTAGCACCCACGTCTCTGGTGTGTGTTTTAGTGCCCAGTCTCTGTGTGTGTGTTTAGCGCCACGTCTCTGTGTGTGTGTGTTTTAGGCCCACGGTCTCTGTGTGTGTGTTTTAGTACCACGTCTCTGTGTTGTGTGTTTTAGTGCCACAGTCTCTGTGTGTGTGTTTTAGCACCACGTCTCTGTGTGTGTGTTTTAGCACCATGTCCAAAACCTTTCAGGCGTCAAGTAATGTAGACCTCAGTTCTGTCCGATGAAGGTTAAAAAAATAACCGTTGCATTAACCAACAAGGAGACTCTAGAGTATGGTCGCCAACCGGTCCATCGCAAAGGCATTCCTAGTCGATCACCAAATATTTCTGTAGAAAAGCCAACGAACGATAAAGGCTTGCGCTCCTTTTTTTAAAATCTTGTTGAGCTGTTGCCGGTATGGGCACTTGACACTTGAAGTCCTGCGCACCGGGTAAGCATAGTGTTCCCATCAGACAAACTGTCACGCCCTGACCTTGAGATCCTTATTTATTCTCTATGTTTGGTTAGGTCAGGTGTGACTCGGGTGGGAAAATCTAAGTTTTCTATTTCTTTGTTGTTTTGCCGAGTGTGGTTCCCAATCAGAGGCAGCTGTCTATCTGGTCACCGTCTGACCTTTATTTTCCTTTGTTTTGTCTTTAGTTAGTATGGTCAGGGCGTGAGTTGGGGTGGGCAGTCTATGTTATGTGTTTCTATGTTTAGGTTTGTCAATTGGCCTGATATGGTTCTCAATCAGAGACAGGTGTTTTGCATTGTCTCTGATTGGGAACCATATTTAGGTTGCCTGTTTTCACTGTTGGTTTGTAGGTGTTTGTTTCCTGTGTCTGTGTTCATGCCACACGGGACTGTTTCGGTTAGGTTACTTTGTTATTTTGTATTTTTTTTGTCGTGTTCAGTGGATTATATTAAAACATGGACACTTACCACTCTGCGTCTTGGTCCGATCCCTCTTCAGACGAAGAGGAGGAAATCAGCCGTTACAGAAACACCCACCAACCAAGGACCAAGCAGAGTGGTAAAGGACAGCAGCAGCAGCGGCAGAAGACACAGRATTCATGGACTTGGGAGGAGATCCTGGACGGCAAAGGACCCTGGACTCAGCCAGGGGACTATTGCCGTCCCAGGGCAGAGTTGGAGGCAGCGAAGGCAGAGAGGCGCTGGTATGAGGAGGCAGCACGGCGACACGGTTGGAAGCCCGAGAGTCAGCCCCAAAAATGTATTGTGGGGGGCACACGGGGTGTGTGGCTAAGCCAGGTAGGAGACCTGAGCCAACTCCCCGTGCTTACCGTGGAGAGAGAGGGCGTCGTACTGGTCAGGCACAGTGTTATGCGGTGGAGCGCACGGTGTCCCCAGTACGCGTGCTTAGCCCGGTGCGATACATTCCAGCTCCTCGTATCGGCCGGGCTAGGTTGGGCATCGAGCCAGGTGCCATGAAGCCGGCTCAACGCATCTGGTCTCCAGTGCGTCTCCTCGGGCCGGCGTACATGGCACCAGCCTTACGCATGGTGTCCCAGGTTCGCCAGCAGAACCCAGTGCGGGCTATTCCACCTCGCCGCACTGGCCGGGCTACGGGGAGCATTCAACCAGGTAAGGTTGGGCAGGCTCGGTGCTCAAGAGCTCCTGTACTCCTTCACGGTCCGATATATCCGGTGCCGTGCGTGTTCAGTGGATTATATTAAAACATGGACACTTACCACTCTGCGTCTTGGTCCGATCCCTGCTACACTTCGTTTCTTCAGACGAAGAGGAGGAAATCAGCCGTTACACTATTGTTGTCTCTGATTGGGGATCATATATAAGTTGTCATTTTCTGTTTGGGTTTTGTGGGATCTTGTTCTTTATTTGTGTGCAGCTAGTTTGCACGACGAAGCTGTTCGGTTGTCGTATTCTTTATTGTTTTGTTGTTTCGTAAGTTTCACTTCGTGAATAAAATATGTGGAACTCAAAGAACGCTGCGCCTTGGTCTCATCCTTCCGACGACAACCGTCACACAAACTCTGCTTACCCAGCGGACAGGCAAATCTGTGACTAAATCGAGTGCACCTACTTGCTGCCCAATCGGATAGCTCAAATTTCCGTGGCTACAGAGCTTCCATGACCCTGGCCACAGCCAAGTTTAATAGGCTACTAACCTGCGTAAGATTTAAAACCATGACCACAGAGAGACTGTCAACGAATACAGCAAAGAGCTGCTGTTTTTATGAGTGAGTTCATGTTTAAATTTATATTCAGCACTGTCACTGTTTTTATTCAACACTATTACAAAACGCGCTTCTCCGTACTTCCGCTCTGGCTGCAACTGCAATGAATGAGCAGCCAAGTATCGATAGCACTGCGTTTTATTATTATTAGCAGCTCGTCATGTCGATTTTATCATTAAGGAATATTTAACTGTCTCTGGTCATAGGAACAACATGAATTTGTGCATGAGGCAGATGCGACTTGAGTTTGGCCATCAGGTGGATGACGGTGTGTCCCCTCTCTCTGGTCAGTCTCACCGGAGGAAAGGAATGAGAGAGCAGGGACCGTGAGAGGCGTTTGGGAAAAATAGTTTTGAACGGTCATCCAACTCGGGAATTCCAAGTCGGAAACTCAGGCATTTTTCTAGAGCTCTGACTTTTCGACCTGAAGATCACTGACGTGGTGATTTGACCTCGTTGACCATCAGATGCAGGTACCATCAGTCCAGTAAAATAAAAAAAATGAATTACTTAAATTCATGCCCCACAGTGCCTCACAAGTGCTAAACCAACTGATCTATTTTGTTAGCAAAGCTCGAGTTTTGAAATATAATATGGTCTGATTAACAATATTGGCAAGCCAATCATATAGCCAATATGCTGTGATATGTATTAGGCCTACTGCCCAAACCTCTTTCCTACAAAACTGTTTGTGTGAGGTTAATGTAAAAATAAAAAATCTGAGCAGTAGACCTCAGCTTGCTTTTTGACTGCGGAAGTTGGTGACCACTGCTTTAGATCAACTTGCTTTCTAAGAAAACAGTTTACTGGACTTCTTTGTAGTTATTTAAAAGTGATTATAAACTGGGTGGTTCAAGCCCTGAATGATGATTGGATGTGTATGACAAAACATTTATTTTTACTTTTTGAAACGTTGGTAACCAGTTTATAAAAGCATTAAGGCACCTCGGGGATTTGTGGTATATGGCCAACATACCACGGATAATGGCTGTATCCAGCACACGGCGTTGCGTCGTGCCTAAGAACAGTCCTTACTGTCACGCCCTGACCTGAGATATCTCTGTTTTCTTTATATTTTCGTTAGGTCAGGGTGTGACTAGGGTGGATACGCTAGTTTTTGTATTGTCTAGGGGTTCTGTATTGTCTAGGGGTTTTGTATTGTCTAGGGGTTTTGTATGTCTAGGGTTTTGTAGGTCTAGGTATTTGTATGTTTATGGTGGCCTGATATGGTTCCCAATCAGAGGCAGCTGTTTATCGTTGTCTCTGATTGGGGATCATATTTAGGTAGCCATTTTCCTTTGGTGTTTGTGGGTTCTTATTCTATGTTTAGTTGCCTGTCTGCACTATTCATATAGCTTCATGTTTTGTTCATTTTGTTGTTTTCTTAGTTTGTTCAGTGTTCTTTCTTTAATATAGAAGAATGTACGCATACCACGCTGCACCTTGGTCCGATCTTTATGACGAACATGACAGAAGAATCCACCATAAAAGGACCAAGCAGCGTGTTCAGAAGGAGCAGATATCATGGACATGGGACGAGATTTTGAACGGTAAAGGATCCTGGACGTGGGAGGAAGTATTGGCAGGAGAGGATCGCCTACCATGGAAGCAGGTGGAGATAGCGCAGGAGGAACGGCGACGATACGAGGGGACACAGTTAGCACGGAAGCCCGAGAGGCAGCCCCAATCATTTTTTTGGGGGGAGGCACACGAGGAAATTGGCTGAGTCAGGTTGGAGACCTGAGCCAACTCCTCGTGCTTACCGTGGGGAGCGTGTAACTGGTCAGGCACCGTGTTATGCAGAGATGCGCACGTTGTCTCCAGTTCGCATTCATAGCCCTCTATTCCAGCTCCTCGCATTTGCCGGGCTAGAATGGGCATCCAGCCAGGACGGATGGTGCCGGCTCAGCGCTCCTGGTCTCCAGTATACCTCCTTGGACCAGGATATCCTGTGTCTCCGGTGCGTCTGCACAACCCAGTGCGTCCTGTGCTGGCGCCCCGCACTTGCCGGGCTCAAGTGAGCATCCAGCCAGGACGCATTGTGCCAGCTCTACGCTCCAGATCTCCAGTGCGCCTTCACAGTCCAGTACGTCCTGTGCCTCCTCCCCGCACTCGCCCTGAGGTGCGTGTCCTCAGCCCGGTACCACTAGTTCCGGCATCACGCATCAGGCCTCCAGTGCGCTTCCACAGTCCAGTACGGCCTGTGCCACTTCCCCGCACACGCCCTGAGGTGTATGTCCTCAGCCCGGTACCACCAGTTCCGGCACCACGCATCAGGCCTCCAGTGCGCTTCCACAGTCCAGTACGGCCTGTGCCTCTTCCCCGCACTCGCACAGAGGTGCGTGTCCTCAGCCCGGTACCACCAGTTCCGGAACCACACATCAGGATTTCAGTGCGCTTCCACATACCAGAGCTTCCGGCGACAGTTCCCAGTCCAGAGCTTCCGGCGACAGTACCCAGTCCAGAGCCGCCGGCGACGGTTCCCAGTCCGGGGCCTCCGCCGATGATCCGCAGTCCAGAGCCTCCGATGATGATCCACGGTCCGGTTCTACAAAGGCGGAGGGATCAGCGTAAAGAGGGGGGGCGGCGTCCAGAACCAGAGCCGCCACCAAAGGTAGATGCCCACCCAGACCCTCCCCTATAGGTTCAGGTTTGCGGCCGGGAGTCCGCACCTTTGGGGGGGGGGGGGGGGGGGGGGGTACTGTCACACCCTGACATGAGATATCTCTGGATACGATAGTTTTTGTATTGTCTAGGGGTTTTGTATTGTCTAGGGGTTTTGTATTGGTTTTAGACCAGTGGATAGTTCTGAGCTGAATGTGTGCCCCAATTGGCACTCTGTTCCCTATGTTGTACCCTACTTCTTACCAGGGTCCATAGCCAGTATCGAACTGCCGTCAGGCTGGGTTAGCTAATGGGATTTTTTCAAATGGTTCCCTTCTATCATACAGAAACCATTGGTGTCATGTATAGTCCCAATGTTCTGAGGCATATTTTGATTTACATTAATAATTTGTACCTCTGCAAACCGCGGCGAGAAGGATGGAGGGTTGAGGAAAACAGACTTTTGAAAGGATTAGTATTCAAACGGGCGGTGCACAACAGGAAATGGGAAAAGAAAAATAATCAGCCGTTTGGTTTGAATAAAGGACAACTTTAGATCAATCTCCTACTTGATTGATGATCACTTATGATAAATACAGAAGACAGAAACGAAGCAGGCATTTAGGAATATGATTAAGATAGATTAATGATATGTTTCATTTTATCTGCAGTTTATGATGGATTGATTTAATCACCAAGTTAGTCATGTGTGTAAGGCGTGCGTACTGGCGGTAGAGAAGTCAGGCGCAGGAGAGCAAAGACTGTGTTACAACGGCGCAGTTTAATAATTACATAACATGCACAAGCACTTACAATAAAGAATACCGGACAAGGACATGGGGGGGAACAGAGGGTTAAATACACAACATGTAATTGATGGAATTGAAACCAGGTGTGTGGGAAAACAAGACAAAACAAATGGAAGATGAAAGGTGGATCAGCGATGGCTAGAAGACCGGTGACGTCGACCGACTACCGTCGCCCGAACAAGGAGAGGGACCGACTTCGGAGGAAATCGTGACAATGTGATTTTTACAATAAGTACTGAACAGAGAGGAACTGTACAGTACTATGAGAGAGAGAGAGACCCAACCAAATCATGAGAGAACTAAATATATGACTATATTAGAGACAAATATTTCCCTCAGATTACACAGACCCACAAAGAATTCGAAACTATCATATCTATTTGGTGAAATACCACAGTGTGCAATCACAGCAGCAAGATTTGTGACCTGTTGCCACAAGAAAAAGGCAACCCGTGAAGAACAAACACCATTGTAAATACAACCCATATTTATGTTTATTTATTTTACTTTTTTTACTTTAGCTATTTGCATGTCGTTACAACACTGTAAATAGACATAATATAACATTTCAAATGTCTCTATTCCTTTGGAACTTTTGTGAGAGTAATATTTACTGTTCACTTTTTATTCTTTATTTCACTTTTGTTTATCCATTTCACTTGCTTTGGCAATGTGAAAGCATGTTTCCCATGCCAATAAAGCCCCTTGAATTCAATTGAATTGAGAGAGAGAAAGAGAGAGAGAGGGAGTAGTCAGAGAGGTAATGAGAAGTAGAGACCAAGAGGTAATGAAAAGTAAAGGTAATGAGAAGTAGATGTAATGAGATGTAGAGAGGTAATGAGAAGTAGAGACATATAGGTTAATGAGAAGTAGAGACAGAGAGGTAATGATAAGTAGAGAGGTAATGATAAGTAGAGAGGTAATGAGATGTAGAGAGGTAATGAGAAGTAGAGACAGATAGGTAATGAAAGGTAGAGACAGAGAGGTAATGAGAAGTAGAGAGGTAATGATAAGTAGAGAGGTAATGAGATGTAGAGACAGATAGGTAATGAAAGGTAGAGACAGAGAGGTAATGAGAAGTAGAGAGGTAATGATAAGTAGAGAGGTAATGATAAGTAGAGACAGATAGGTAATGAGAAGTAGAGAGGTAATGAGAAGTAGAGAGGTAATGAGATGTAGAGAGGTAATGAGAAGTAGAGAGGTAATGAGAAGTAGAGAGGTAATGAGAAGTAGAGAGGTAATGAGAGGTAGAAGTAAGAGAGTATGAGAGGTAGAGGGGTAGAGAGGTAATGAGAAGTAGAGAGGAGAGAGGTAATGAGATGTAGAGAGGTAATGAGAAGTAGAGAATAGAGGTAATGAGAAGTAGAGAGGTAATGAGAAGTAGAGAGGTAATGAGATGTAGAGAGGTAATGAGAAGTAGAGAGGTAATGAGAAGTAGAGAGGTAATGAGAGTAGAGAGTAATGAGAGTGTAATGAGAAGTAGAGAGGTAGAGAGGTAATGAGAAGTAGAGAAGTAGAGAGGTAATGAGAAGTAGAGAAGTAGAGAGGTAATGAGAAGTAGAGAGGTAATGAGAAGTAGAGAGGTAATGAGAAGTAGAGACAGAGAGGTAATGAGAAGTAGAGAGGTAATGAGAAGTAGAGAGGTAATGAGAAGTAGAAAGGTAATGAGATGTAGAGAGGTAATGAGAAGTAGAGAGGTAATGAGATGTAGAGAGGTAATGAGAAGTAGAGAGGTAATGAGATGTAGAGAGGTAATGAGATGTAGAGAGGACCATGTTCTTTCTGGTAATTCATCATCTATAATGGAAGATCTTATCGAGCGTAATAACCAGGAAACATCGGGAGGGCAGGCAGGGAGGCAGGCAGGCAGGCAGGCAGGCAAGCAGGCAGGCAGGCAAGCAAGCAATACATGTAAATGATTGGCTGGGCAAGTTCAGATCCTCATTAAAGGGTTTTCAATATGGTAGTAAAACAGCTGTGGTGTGATTCTCTCTGATGTGAATCCACATTTCCAGAGGTATTACAGCATCCAAAGGACATACACTAGAACAAAATACGGAACACACTAGAACACGCTAGAACACAATCTAGAACACGCTAGAACACGCTAGAACACAATCTAGAACACGCTAGAACACAAATACACTGTTCAGATTCCCGGGACCAGCATTAAATGTATTCATGTATGATTGTAAGTGGCTAGGATAAAAAGGGGGTGTTTTTTCATGAGCCAGACAAGGAATGGTGATCTATTGAAAGGGGTGGGGGATGCTTGACCATTAGGTATCCTTGTCATGATTAAAGGACATGCATTCTCAGCCTATGCTAGGGTTTATATGTGGTATCCTCTTGATTGTTGTCGAGCTTATTAAACTGTTACGGCTGTCGTCTTCCTCCTCCTCCTCGGACGAGGAGAGGAGAGAAGGATCGGTGGACCAATACGCAGCGAGGTAATTAGACATAAATGATATTTATTGAAACACGAAGACGAAATACGAAAACACTTGGAAATTACAAAATAACAAACACGACGTAGACAGACCTGAACATGGAACTTACATAACTACACGCAGAACTCACGAACAGGAACAGACTACATCAAACGAACGAACAGCCAAGACAGTCCCGTGTGGTGCACATACACAGACACGAAAGACACAGGAGACAATCACCCACAAACAAACATTGAGAACAACCTACCTTAATATGACTCTCAATCAGAGGAAATGCCAAACACCTGCCTCTAATTGAGAGCCATACCAGGCAACCCTTTAACCCAACATAGAAACACAACACATAGAAATGCCCACCCCGCTCACGCCCTGACCAATAAACACATACAAAACAAGAGAAAACAGGTCAGGAACGTGACATAAACAGCCAAGATGTATTGATGCCTGGGGAATGGTTATGTTTACATGTTTACAGGGCCTTCGGAAAGTATTCAGGCCACTTGACTTTTTCCACAAGTTACGGTCTCATTCTAAAATGGATTAAACAAAATAAAAATTTCAGCAATCTACACACAATACCCCAAAATGGCAAAGCGAAAACTGTTTTTTAGACATTTTTCACATTTATAAAAAAAAAAAAAAAGAAATACCTTATTTACATAAGTATTCAAACCCTTTGCTATGAGACTAAAAATTGAGCTCAGGTGCATCCTGTTTCCATTGTTTCTAGAACTTAATTGGAGTCCACCTGTGGTAAATTCAATTGATTGGACATTATTTGGAAAGGCACCCACCTGTCTATATAAGGTCCCACAGTTGACAGTGCATGTCATAGCAGAAACCAAGCCATGAGGTTGAAGGAATTGTCCATAGAGCTCCGAGGCAGGATTGTGTTGAGACAGATCTGGGGAAGGGTACCAAAACATTTCTGCAGCATTGACAGTCCCCAAGAACACAGTGGCCTCCATCATTCTTAAATTGAAGAAGTTTGGAACCACCAAGACTCTTCCTAGAGCTGGCCGCTCGACCAAACTGAGCAATCGGGGGAGAAGGGCCTTGGTCAGGGAGGTGACCAAGAACCCGATAGTCACTCTGACAGAGCTCCAGAGTTCCTCTGTGGAGATGGGAGAACCTTTTTGAAGGAAAACCATCTCTGCAGCACTACACCAATCAGGCCTTTATGGTAGAGTGGCCAGACAGAATCCATTCCTCAGTAAAAGGCACATGACATCCTGCTTGGAGTTTGCCAAAAGGCACCTAAAGAATTTCAGACCATGAAAAACAAGATTCACTGGTCTGATGAATCCAAGTTGAACTATTTGGCCTGAATGCCAAGCATCACATTTGGAGGAAACCTGGCACCATCCCTACGATGAAGCACGGTGGTGGCAGCATGGTACAGAGAGATCCTTCATGAAAACCTGCTCGAGGGCACTCAGGATCTCAGACTGGGGCGAAGGTTCACATTGCAACAGGACAACGACCGTAATCACACAGCCAAGACAACACAGGAGTGGCTTCAGGACAAGTCTCTGAATGTCCTTGAGTGGCCCAGCCAGAGCCTGGCTTGAACCCGATCAAACATCTCGGGAGAGACCTGCAAATAGCCGTGCAGCAACGCTCCCCATCTAACCTGACAGAGCTTGAGAGGATCTGCAGAGAAGAAGGGGAGAAACTCCCCAAATACAGGTGTGCCAAGCTTGTAGCGTTATGCCTAAGAATACTCGAGGCTCTAATCGCCAAAGGTGCTTCAACAAAGTACTAAGTAAAGGTTCTGAATACTTATGTACATGTACTATTTGCTGAAAATATACTGTGTGTGTGTGTGTGTGGTGTGTGTTTTGGCCCCTTCTGAATGTCCCTGTCCCCAGGGGAGGGATCCTGTTCTGTAGAAACCATGTTGACGTAATTGGACACAATAAACGCTGTGATATGCTGGACACATCCCAACACAAATAGCTTTGTGCTTTGCATGAACGAGTTCTTGTGATTTGGTATGATAAAGGACTGCAGTAGGACATTGTGATTTGGTATGATAAAGGACTGCAGTAGGACATGGTGATTTGGTATGATAAAGAACTGCAGTAGGACATTGTGATTTGGTATGATAAAGGACTGCAGTAGAACATTGTGATTTGGTATGATAAAGGACTGCAGTAGGACATTGTGATTTGGTTTGATAAAGGACTGCGTACGGAAATCGGTGTTGTTAGAGTATGAAGGACTGCGCACATGGTGATTTGGTATGATAAAGGATGCAGTAGGAATGGTGTATTTGGTTATGATAAAGGACTGCAGTAGGACATGGGATTTGGTATGATAAGGACTGCAGTAGGACATGTGATTTGGTTTGATAAAGGACTGCAGGTAGGACATGGTGATTGGTTTGGATAAAAGACGCACTGGCATTAGGACATGTGATTTTGGTTTGATAAAGGGACTTGCAGTAGGACATGGGATTTGGTATAATAAAGGACTGCAGTAGGACATGGTGATTTGGTATAATAAAGGGCTGCAGTAGGACATTGTGATTTGGTATAATAAAGGACTGCAGTAGGACATGGTGATTTGGTATAATAAAGGGCTGCAGTAGTAACACTGTCTCCTCTCATAAACCACCTGGCAAAAGTGAGCACGATGAATGGGCTCTATGTATTGTGTCATGTCCTGTGTGTGTGTTTGTACATGCGTGTGTGTGAGCACAATATTCTCTGAGTGAAAGTTAGCCACATTATTAGCATACTAAACATATGAGAAAGCTGATGCATACAGTCCCTTTTATTATAAAGCCTCTTGAAATGCATGATATGGTTCCACCCCCAAAGGCACCCTATTCCCTATGTACTGCACTACTTTTGACAAGAGCCCTATGTAGTGAACTATAAGGGGAACAGGGTGACATTTGGGATGCGACCTATATAACTGATGCCAGCAATCATGTTATAGAGCTGCTGAATAAGATTAGTAGACTAAAGGAAATGAAATGGAGATATCTCACCCGTCTATTGCCAATCTGTACACACACACACACACACACACACACACACACACACACACACACTGCTTTTACAATTACCGCTGTCAATCCAACCTAATACCAGCAGACATGATGGGGTTTCTGACAATATATATGAGATATAGCGTTATGTTCAGTAAAATGACTCCATCGCATTGCAGATTGGGACTTCTAAAGAAGCAGTGCATTCGGAAAGTATTCAGACCCCTTGACTTTTTCCACATTTTGTTACGTTACAGCCTTATTCTAAAATTGATTCAATTGTTTTTTTCCCACATCAATCTACACACAATATCCCATAATGACAAAGCAAAAGCAGGTTTTTAGACATTTTTGCAAATGTTTATATATATATTTAAAAAATGAAAAATGAAATATCACATTTACATAAGCATTCAGACCCTTTATTCAGTACTTTGTTCAAGCACCTTTGGCAGCGATTACAGCCTCGAGTCTGTCATCTGCTTCCGTCTGGCCTGATTGGTGAAGTGCTGCAGAGATGGTTGTCCTTCTGGAAGGTTCTCCCATCTCCACAGAGGAACTCTGGAGCTCTATCAGAGTGACCATCGGGTTCTTGGTCACCTCCCTGACCAAGGCCCTTCTCCCCCGATTGCTTAGTTTGGCTGGGCGGCCAGCTCTAGGAAGAGTCTTGGTGGGTCCAAACTTCTTCCATTTAAGAATGATGGAGGCCACTGTTCTTGGGGACCTTCAATGTTACAGACATTTTTTGGTACCCTTCCCCAGATCTGTGCCTCGACACAATCCTGTCTCGGAGCTCTACAGACAATTCCTTCGACCTCATGGTTTGGTTTTTAATCTGACATGCACTGTCAACTGTGTGACCTTATGTAGACAGGTATGTGCCTTTCCAAATCATGTCCAATCAATTGAATTTGCCACAGGTGGACTCCAATTAAGTTGTATAAACATCTCAAGGATGATGAATGGAAACAGGATCAACCTGAGCTCAATTTCGAGTCTCATAGCAAAGGGTCTGAATACTTATGTAGATAAGGTATTTATGTTGTTTATTTTTAATACATTTGTAAACATTTCGTTATGGGGTATTGTGTGTAGATTGATGAGGAAAATGTTTCATTTATTCAATTTTAGAATAATGCTGTAACGTAACAAAATGTGGAAAAAGTTAAGAGGTCTGAATACTTTCCAAATGCGCTGTAAATATTCGGACAACTTCCTCCATTAAAATTATCGATAAATTCATTTCATGCAGTAATTTTTTTCAATTCCGTTGGTAGGTTCACATTGTAGACGCAATGTTCTTTGTATTCGTGCTTCGCGATATTTTACGACATTTTTTTGCGACATATTACCTAGTAATAGTAGACAATATGGGTGTCTGTGTATAACTTACCATTATGATGACGGTAATTGGTTTGTGTAAATTAGACATTCAAAGGTTTACACACATTACATTTGCAAACAAACTCTCATCACTTGATAATGATGGGTTGCAATTATACAATAATTTCCAATGTGAGTTAATTTGCATATCTTTGAAATTGTGCAAAACACACGGAGGACTGCGTCCCGTTTGGTTATGTAACCGCCTTCTGCTGCTCACCACACACACACACACACACACACACACAGAGACAGACAGACAGACAGACAGACAGACAGACAGACAGACAGACAGACAGACAGACAGACAGACAGACAGACAGACAGACAGACAGAGAGAGAGAGAGAGAGAACGAGTGCTCTGGGTAGCTCTCTCCCAACGCCCACACCCTCGTCACATTCGCTGCAGGAGAGAAGTCACTCCATTGAAGGATGTCTCTTAAATTAAGATTTTAAAAAACGGAGTCATTGAATCAGTCTGGAAACTTCATGGCTCCTAATTAGGGTTGAAAAGCTACTGGTAATTTACTAAAGTTATTGGAATCTTCAGTAATTTTGGTAAATCAGAAAATCTATGACAATCTATCACAACTTTGGTAATTTATAATTGAAAATATTCATATAGTATTCATTTTTTATTTACGCGTCCATATTGTCCATGAGTTTCTAGTAGATATGGTTACAGAGAAAGCCTAATTAATGAAAAAAGCATCTAATCAACAGTTGCATTATTTTGGCACACACATACACACACACACACACACACACACACACACACACAAAACCACCCACCCAGTCTCCTGTAGCTCCGCTGCTGTGTGATTAATGCCATGCAGGCGATGTGGGTGGATTGGTCTCTAACTGCACTCTCTGGAGGAAGATAGGTTAGTGTCCCAGGTGGCACCCTATTCCCTATGCAGGGCACTACTTTTCACCAGGGTTCTGTTCAAAAGTAATGAACGATATAGGGAATAGGATGCCATTTGGGATTACACTAGGGCCCTAATGGAGGGTACTTAAACTACCTGTCAGGAGCACAGCACCTCTCTGATTAAGAGTCACAGGTTGCGTCCTATATGGCACTCTATCACCTATATAGTGCACTATGGGCCCTGGTCAAATTAGTGCAATATAAAGGGAATAGGGTACCATTTGGGCCACACCATTAGAGAGTTTCTTCTGCACAAAGTGTATTCATCCTCAGACATGGGGTTGGAGAGCTCCGTTGGGTTCTATGACTTACCTACAGTGAGCACTACACAGACTTCTTGACTCACTACCTATATTAATATAAGATGCAGGAAGACCACTTTACAGTAAGATGGTTTACCCAGTAAATTGGTGCATTTCAATGGTTTTCCAGTGGTTCTATTAAAAGTAGTGAACAGGTTTGTAACAACTGCATGTTCGTGAAAAATGGAGACAAAGGCTCATATCTAACAGACCTTATATCTAACAAGCCTTATATATAACAAGCCTTATATATAACAGACCTTATATTTAACAATCCTTATATATAACATACCTTATATATAACAAGCCTTATATATAACAAGCCTTATATATAACAGACCTTATATATAACAGACCTTATATATAACAAGCCCTATATATAACAAGCCCTATATATAACACACCTTATATATAACAAGCCTTATATATAACAGACCTTATATATAACAGACCTTATATATAACACGCCCTATATATACAGCCTATATATAACAGCCTTATATATACAAGCCTATATATATATAACACGCCATATATATAACAAGCCTTATATATAACACGCCCTATATATAACAGACCCTTATATATAACAGCCTTATATATAACAGACCTTATAATATAACAGACCTTATATATAACAGACCTTATATATAACAGACCTTATATATAACAGACCTTATATATAACAGACCTTATATCTAACAGAACCTTATATAAACAAGCCTTTTATATAACAGACCTTATATATAACAAGCCTATATATAACAAGCCTTATATATAACAGACCCTTTAATATAACAGATCTTATATAAACAACCTTATATATAACAGACCTTATATATAACAGACCTTATATATAACAGACCTATATATAACAACCTTATATCTAACAAGACCTTATATCTAACAACCTTATATCTAACAGACCTTATATGCCCTAACAAGCCTTATATATAACAGACCTATATCTAACAGGCCTTATATATAACAAGCCTTATATATAACAAGCCCTATATATAACAAGCCTTATATATAACAGACCTTATATATAACAAGCCTTATATATAACAGACCTTATATCTCCTTCCGTGGCCTCCAATTGCTCTTAAATACAAGTAAAACTAAATGCATGCTCTTCAACCGATCGCTGCCTGCACCTGCCCGCCCGTCCAACATCACTACTCTGGACGGTTCTGACTTTTCTGATGGTTTATTTATATTTTATTTTATTCCACCTTTATTTAACCAGGTAGACAAGTTGAGAACAAGTTCTCATTTGCAACTGCGACCTGGCCAAGATAAAGCATAGCAATTCGACACATACAACAACACAGAGTTACACATGGAATAAACAAAACATACAGTCAATAATACAGTAGAACAAAAGAAAACAAAAAGTCTATATACAGTGAGCGCAAATGAGGTAAGATAAGGGAGTTAAGGCAATAAATAGGCCATGGTGGCGAAGTAATTACAATATAGCAATTAAACACTGGAATGGTAGATTTGCAGAATATGAATGTGCAAGTAGAGATACTGGGGTGCAAAGGAGCAAGATAAATAAATAAATAACAGTATGGGGGATGAGGTAGTTGGATGGGCTATTTACAGATGGGCTATGTACAGGTGCAGTGATCTGTGAGCTGCTCTGAGAGCTGGTGCTTAAAGCTAGTGAGGGAGATATCCAGCTTCAGAGATTTTTGCAGTTCGTTCCAGTCATTGGCAGCAGAGAACTGGAAGGAAAGACGACCAAAGGAGGAATTGGCTTTGGGGGTGACCAGTGAGATATACCTGCTGGAGCGCGTGCTACGAGTGGGTGCTGCTATGGTGACCAGTGAGCTGAGATAAGGCGGGACTTTACCTAGCAGAGACTTGTAGATAACCTGTAGCCAGTGGGTATCTAACAAGCCTTATATATAACTCGCCTTATATCTAACAAGCCTTATATCAAACAGGTAGTATCTCTAACAAGCCTTATATATAACTCGCCTTATATCTAACAAGCCTTATATCAAACAGGTAGTATCTGTAACAAGCCTTAAATCTAACAAGCCTTAAATCTAACAAGCCTTAAATCTAACAAACCTTAAATCTAACAAACCTTAAATCTAACAAACCTTAAATCTAACAAACCTTGCCAGCAGACAGTGTCACGATCGTGTGGAGGATTGACGGACCAAAACGCAGCAGTAGGAAAATAAGCCATCTTCTTTTATTATTGAAGAAGGCAAAATGAAACAAAACACACTTTCAAACTAACCAAAACAWAAACGATYGTGAAGCTAATAAACGTCGTGCACATACAACAGGCTAYAAACGTTCTGACATAGACAATTACCCACATCAAACGAAAGCCTATGGCTACCCTAAATATGGCTCCCAATCAGAGACAACAGAAATCAGCTGTCTCTAATTGGGAACCCATTCAGGCAACCATAGACTCTCCTAGACAACTACACCAACATAGACACAGCTAGACACCTACACTCAACACAAACCCATACACTACACCCAACACCCCCTTTACCATATAACCACCCAAAACCGATAAAACCCAAACATTCCCCATGTCACACCCTGACCTAACTAAAATAATAAAGAAAACAAAGAATACTAAGGCCAGGGTGTGACAGACAGCAAGTTACATTTACATTTACATTTAAGTCATTTAGCAGACGCTCTTATCCAGAGCGACTTACAAATTGGAGTTCTGTTTCCATATGCAACATGCAGGTCAGTATAGAATGAAAATATGGACAATGCATAGGCCTGTATTGAAATAGCAAGCTTGCTGGTGACATTTCTGTCCAATAAGTGAAGTTGTGCTTAACTTGGCTGCTCTTAGTTCAAGATGGTGGATTCAGCAGAAGGCTTCAATAATGTCCTGTCATTTCCCTAGAGACCTCAACACACACTATAGTCTATAGGGCATTTCCTCCTGACTAAATATGCTGACTCATCACAGTCCCAATGAAAGGGTTCGGTTGTGTCCCAAATGGCACCCTATTCCCTACTTAGTGCACTAGTCTTGACCAGGACCCATAGTAGAGCACTATGTCTAGGGTGACATTTTGGGATGCAGTCTTCGGGAGTAGTGCAGCATTTTTCTAATGAAGAGGGAGAAGTCAGAAAGTCAAGTACAGTCGATATGATACCATTCCCACAGACCTGTATTCTAAACCCATTTCCAAACACATTA
>NW_019943322.1:105862-107961 GCF_002910315.2 Salvelinus sp. IW2-2015
TGTCACGATCGTGTGGAGGATTGACGGACCAAAACGCAGCAGTAGGAAAATAAGCCATCTTCTTTTATTATTGAAGAAGGCAAAATGAAACAAAACACACTTTCAAACTAACCAAAACAAAAACGATCGTGAAGCTAATAAACGTCGTGCACATACAACAGGCTAYAAACGTTCTGACATAGACAATTACCCACATCAAACGAAAGCCTATGGCTACCCTAAATATGGCTCCCAATCAGAGACAACAGAAATCAGCTGTCTCTAATTGGGAACCCATTCAGGCAACCATAGACTCTCCTAGACAACTACACCAACATAGACACAGCTAGACACCTACACTCAACACAAACCCATACACTACACCCAACACCCCCTTTACCATATAACCACCCAAAACCGATAAAACCCAAACATTCCCCATGTCACACCCTGACCTAACTAAAATAATAAAGAAAACAAAGAATACTAAGGCCAGGGTGTGACAGACAGCAAGTTACATTTACATTTACATTTAAGTCATTTAGCAGACGCTCTTATCCAGAGCGACTTACAAATTGGAGTTCTGTTTCCATATGCAACATGCAGGTCAGTATAGAATGAAAATATGGACAATGCATAGGCCTGTATTGAAATAGCAAGCTTGCTGGTGACATTTCTGTCCAATAAGTGAAGTTGTGCTTAACTTGGCTGCTCTTAGTTCAAGATGGTGGATTCAGCAGAAGGCTTCAATAATGTCCTGTCATTTCCCTAGAGACCTCAACACACACTATAGTCTATAGGGCATTTCCTCCTGACTAAATATGCTGACTCATCACAGTCCCAATGAAAGGGTTCGGTTGTGTCCCAAATGGCACCCTATTCCCTACTTAGTGCACTAGTCTTGACCAGGACCCATAGTAGAGCACTATGTCTAGGGTGACATTTTGGGATGCAGTCTTCGGGAGTAGTGCAGCATTTTTCTAATGAAGAGGGAGAAGTCAGAAAGTCAAGTACAGTCGATATGATACCATTCCCACAGACCTGTATTCTAAACCCATTTCCAAACACATTAGCATCAAGTCAGATGGGATACATATAATAATCCTATTGGGATGTTTGCTGCCAGAATACAAAAAAAAACATTTCCAACCTAACTTGGTTTTCTGTAGCTCTGCCTCAAAGTGGTTTACAGATGTCTGCAGTAGACGCAGATGCTGACCAGCAGGTTTTCACATCCTTGATTTTCATATTTACAAAACACAGAGGGATTCATTATATAATTCTGCCAAGAAAATTAGCCAACAACCGGTAAATGTAAAACACCAACATCATCTTCTTTGCAGTATTGTGTTTTGGATGCATCCCATATGACTCCCTATTACCTATATATTACCTATATATTACCTATATATTACCTATATATTACCTATATACTACCTATATATTACCTATATATTTACCTATATATTACCTATATATTCCCTATATATTCCCTATATATTACCTATATATTACCTATATATTACCTATATATATAGTGCAAAACAAGTAGTACACCGGGAATAAGGTGCCATTATGGATGCAACCCGGGTCATTAAAACGTTCTGATTGAAAGGGATATATAAATATGCCCAGCTCAGGTGAAAGCAGCACCAATCTAAAGGGGAAGAACAGGACAGATGTTCATTACTATAATCCAACTCCGAGGAGCTCACCAAGCTGTACTGCTTAGTTCTGCTCAAGTAGAAAATTAGTGGAGAAAAAAAGGAGAGAAAAGTCATATTGTATGAAGCGTTTCTTTTTCAAATCACCTCTCCTAAACCACAATGTAATTGCACTGTAACCTTCCAAGGAGCTCAATTAGGTAGCAAAGGGATTGTTAGTTACCAGACTGTCAAGAATAACCATCCTACCACGACAGTGACTCCTGCGCCTGCTACTAGTCAAAAACGACAGCATAGTTAAATATACATATTTTTTGACATTTAGACTTTTCAAAGATAAGAGACTCCTTTTTCCTTCAACAACAGCCCCTCCAGGGCTCTGTGAGACTGTGTGTGTGTGTGTGTGTGTGTGTGTGTGTGTGTGTGTGTGTGTGTGTGTGTGTGTGTGTGTGTGTG
>NW_019943322.1:107976-122762 GCF_002910315.2 Salvelinus sp. IW2-2015
GTGTGTGTGTGTGTGTGTGTGTGTGTGTGTGTGTGTGTGTGTGTGTGTGTGTTTGTGTGCACACAGCTGGAGGTAGTTATCTCCATCACAGCTGAATGCAGGATTTGGAACCATGATCTCTCCCTTCTCACTCAGCCTCTCAGGCAGACAGCAGGGCAGCCCTGGTCCCATGTAGGACGCCATCAGGACCCCTGGAGCTGAGTTACACATCACACAGTCCTTAAAATCCCTTCCTCCAGCATCTCTCCTCATCGCATCCCTTCCTCCAACATCTCTCCTCATCGCATCCCTTCTTCCAACATCTCTCCTCATCCCATACCTTCCTCCAGCATCTCTCCTCATCGCACCCCTTTCCTCCAGCATCTCTCCTCATCCCATCCCTTCCTCCAGCATCTCTCCTCATCCCATCCCTTTCCTCCAGCATCTCTCCTCATCCCATTCCTTCCTCCAGCATCTCTCCTCATCAGATCCTGACCTGATAGGATGGGGATGCAGGGGTAAATAAATTGATCTATATATTGGAGCCCCATATAGTTCCTGGAGCTGTCCTAAAACCAGTGGTTTGAAAAGGTGCGGTGCATCAAGATATAAAGGTGTGGGATGCAGTAATTAACTTTTAACTTAACGGCTCATTCAGACCAAATTACTGTAGAGAAATATATGGCTATGCATGAAATTGAAGTTTTTTTCACGAGTGTCCATTTCAGGACAACAACACTATGAAGACAACATTGGCATCTGGCGCTCAGTCTTCATGTCATCTGTTGCTTGCTACAGAAGCATAAAATGAGCTGAAGGGATTTCATGGCTTGGTCTCCGTCTCAAATGGCACCCTATTCCATTTATAGTGCGCTACTTTTTCACACAGGGCTCTGGTCAAAAGTAGTGCACTATATAGTGAATAGGGAATCATTGGGATGTATCCTTGCAGTGCTTCCCTGTTGATTGCGTGCCAAATCTGTTCTTGTTAAGACATTCTGCTGACATGAATATGATGTGGAAGGTTCAACCAAAGACTTATCGATTCAGACAGGCAGATGCTCCTCAGATTACATGCGTCCATTGTGATCTCAACACTAAACATGACATGGCGAACATGGCTGACGCAAAGAATTGCAATCAAGCCCAACCCAAACCTCTGGGGAATCAGCCTCCTTTGAAGCCAGGTAAGACCCTGCTTATTAGAGGCACACAGTACTGTACAATAGTACAGTAGAATAGTACTGTACAATAGTACAGTAGAATAGTACTGTAGAATATTGCTGTAGCAGTGGAGGCTCCTCAGAAGAGGAAGGGGAGGACCATCCTCCTCAGTGACATTTCCTAACAATTTAAATTGTTAAATACCAAAATGTCACCAATTTATTGATAAAAACACACTGTTTCGCAATGAAGGTCTGTATTAACTTCAACAGCTCTCTCTGGGGTAGCACCATGGTGTAGCCGGAGGACATCTACCTTCTATCCTCCTCTGGGTACAGTGACGTCAGTACAACACTTAGAAGGCTGTAGGCCTCACCCTCTTCCATAGAACTATTATGACCACTTCAGGAGGACGACGATACTGGGCTTTTGCAGTATGAACCGACATGTTGTCCATCCAATCATAGGATTAGAATCAGATAATTAATTTAGTGTGTTGTATTAGTGTTGTGCCACAGAACATTGTGGGGGGGGGGGGGTTCTATGTGGTTCTGTAACGGCTGTCGTCTTCCTCCTCGTCTGAGGAGGAGAAGTTTGACGGATCGGAGGACCAATGTGCAGCGTGGTAATTGTTCATCTTATTTAATAGAGGTGAACAACTCAAAATACAAAAACAACAAAGTGAAAACCRAAACAGTTCTATCTGGTGCAGACACACAAAGACTGAAAACAACCACCCACAAAACCCAACAGAAAACAGGCTACCTAAATATCGTTCCCAATCAGGGACAACGATTGACAGCTGCCTCTGAGTGAGAACCATATCTGGCCAAACACAGAAAACCAACACAGAAATAGAAAACATAGATTACCCACCCAACTCACGCCCTGACCACACTAAAACAAAGAAAATACAAAAGAACTATGGTCAGAATGTGACAGGTTAGAAGATTTGTGAGTTGTTGATATTATTGGATACAGTTTGAAAAGTGATAGTTGAGCATTTTTGGGATATTATTCAATTCAAATTAGTTTATTCAGATTACAGGAGACTGAGGAGGTAGATTATAAATTGTTTTCTTGGATTTAGAACTTTATTTTTGTGTCCAGTTAGTGTAATCTCTTTAAATGTGCCTTGCTAACTTCAGTAGCAGTAGCCAGCTAGCTAACGCTATCAGCTCCATCGTGCAGTTTTTGACGCCAACGCTTCTGAAAATGTAGTTTACTTTTTGTTGAAGAACACTTTAATTCTCTGGGGTACGCAGAACAGGTGTGAATTAAAAGCGAGGGTCGACCTCTGACTGAGATCAGTTTCATGGAGAAGGATGAGAAGGTGAGGGTGTTCAATACCACCTGGTATCAAAAGTATAGACAGGGAACCTTTCATCAAGCTTGTATTGCTGGGTTTACCTGATTTTAGGAAAGTCTGAGCCTTGGGCGAATGGTTGGTACAGTGACCTGAAGAATATTGATCGTTCAGCTAAACGGCAAAACAGGAGCAGGGAGCATATAAATACCCACATCAGTCAAGCTTCTGGGAAAAAGCTGCATCGATTATGACGTAGGTCTGCGTATTCAAGCTGCGCAACACAACGAGAAATTAAGAAGAGACAGGGATGTTCTCAAGCGTTTTAACACCACTACGTTTTGGGACAGGACGAGAGGGAAAGTTCCGCCAACAAGGGCTACTATTAGGAGCTTGCAGCGATAATTACACGTTATGATGCCTTTACTGGCTGAACTTTGAACTGTCTTTTCTGGGATGTCGAAAACAATTCAGAATGATTTGATAGCTTCCATCGCATCATATATTAAAAGTTAGATTAAAGAGAGAGGTTGACGCTGCGCATTTTTTCCCGCACGCGCTCAAGTAGGCTTTCCACTTTCCTCCGGTATTTATTTAGAAAAGATGATAACACATAATGACTCCGGACAGACACAAGCAAAAACTCATTCCATACATGTAAATGTTGCAGCAGCCTAGGCTACACCTAAACATGAGAGATATGACATGTTGTATGGGATGAAAACGAGACAACTTTTCAGTCTGATCAACTGTAGGCTTCTAATAAGAGAAGCTGCATACAGCCTCTGCGCCCTGTCCATCTAGTCAGGGTAAATACTTGGCAACGTTTTGTATTTATAGTCCATTTATAGTCCAAAACGAAACAATCAACATAATAGTGATGACAGATGTTAGTTCGTTTTTTATAAGGCCTAAAGTTGCAAAGGCCTCAAAACAGCTTTTATATACCAGAGCTGCAAGAAAAGTTCTATATGTTATTGAAACAATGTTGCGATTGTGGTCACATACACATGGTTAGCATATGTTAATGGTAACATAACACATGTTACGATGTTAATGGTAACATACACCAGGTTAGCATTATGTTATTGGTAACATACACATGGTTAGCAGATGTTAATGGTAACATACACATGGTTAGCTAGTGTTAATGGTAACATAACACATGGTTAGCATATGTTAATGGTAACATACACAGTTTAGCAGATGTTAATGTAACATACACATGTTAGCAATATGTTAATGGTAACATACACATGGTTAGCATATGTTAATTGTAACATACACATGTTAGCAGATTAATGGTAACATACACATGGTTAGCATATGTAATGGTAATACACATGGTTAGCATATGTTTAATGGTAACATACACATGGTTAGCATATGTTAATGGTCACATACACATGGTTGGCAGATGTTTAATGGTAACATACACATGGTTAGCATATGTATGGTAAATACACATGGTTAGCATGTTAATTGGTAAATAACATGGTTACATATGTAAGGTAACATACACATGGTTAGCAATGTTAAGTGAACATACACAGGTTAGCAGATGTTAATGGTAACATACACATGTTAGCAATGTTATTTGCTGTCACATACACAGGTTAGCAGATGTTAATGGTAACATACACATTGTAGCATATTTATGTGTCACATACACATGGTTAGCAGATGTTAATTGTAACATAACATGGTACAGATGTTAAATGTAACATACATGGTTGCATATGTAATGGTAATACACATGGTTAGCATATGTTAATGTAACTAACACATGTTAGCAGATGTTATGGTAATACACTGGTGTAGCAGATGTTAATGGTAACAATATCAACATGGTTAGCAGATGTTAATGGATACATAACCAGGTTGAGCAATGTTAATGGTAAAATTACACAGGTTATGAATGTTAATGTAACATACACGGAGTTAGGAGAATGTTAATGGTAACAACACATGGTTAGCATATGTTAATGGTAACATACACATGGTTAGCATGTTAATGGTAACATACCAGTTAATATGTTATGTAACATACACATGGTTAGCTATATGTTAATGGTAACATACTACATGGTTTAGCAGATTTAATGGTAACAATACACATGGTTAGCAGATGTTAATGGTAACATACACACGGTAGCAGCATGTTATTATTACAAATACACATGGTTAGCAGATGTTGAAGGTAACATAACACATGGTTATGCAGATTTAATGGTAACTACCTACGGTTAGCAGATGTTAATGTGAAGATACAATGGTTAGATATGTATTTGTCACATACACATGGTTAGCAGATGTTAATGGTAACATACACATGGTTAGCAGATGTTAATGCGAGTGTAGCGAAATGCTTGTGCCTATAGTTCCGACAGTGCAGTAATATCTAACAAGTGATCTAACAATTCCACAATTACTACCTAATACACACAAATCTAAAGGGATGGAATAAGAATATGTACATATGAGCGTTGAGATGAGCGATGACCGAGTGGCATAGGCAAGATGCAATAGATGGTATTAAATACAGTATATACATATGAGATGAGTAATGTAAGATATGTAAACATTATTAAAGTAGCATTATATAAATTGACTAGTGATCCATTTATTAAAGTGGCCAATGACTTCAAGTCTGTATGTAGGCAGCAGCCTCTCTGTGTTAGTGATGGCTGTTTAACAGTCTGATGGCCTTGAGATAGAAGCTGTTTTTCAGTCTCTCGGTCCTAGCTTTGATGTACTGACCTCACCTTCTGGATGTTAGCGGGGTGAACAGGCAGTGGCTCGGGTGGCTGTTGTCCTTGATGATCTTTTTGGCCTTCCTGTGACATCGGGTGCTGTAGGTGTCCTGGGGGGCATGTAGTTTGCCCCTGGTGATACTCTGTGCAGACCGCACCACCCTCTGGAAAGCCTTGCGGTTGAGTGTGGTGCTATTGCCGTACCAGGAGGTGATACAGCCCAACAGGATGCTCTCAATTCTGCATCTGTAAAAGTTTGTGAGGGTTTTAGGTGACAAGCCAAATTTCTTCAGCCTCCTGAGGTTGAAGAGGCATTGTTTCACCTTCTTCACCATGCCGAGGAACTTAACTTTCCACTTTCTCCACGACTGACCCGTCGATGTGGATAGGGGGGTGCTCCCTCTGCTGTTTCCTGAAGTCCACAATCATCTCCTTTGTTTTGTTGACGTTGAGTGTGAGGTTATTTTCCTGACACCACACTCCAAGTGCCCTCGTCTCGTCATTGTTGGTATTCAAGCCCACTACTGTTGTGTTGTCTGCAAACTTGATGATTGAGTTGGAGACGTGCATGGCCACGCAGTCATGGGTGAACAGGGAATACAGGAGAGGGCTGAGCACGCACCCTTGTAGGGTCCCAGTGTTGAGGATCAGCAAAGTGGAGATGTTGTTTCCTACCTTCACCACCTGGTGGCGGCCCGTCAGAAAGTACAGGACCCAATTGCACAAGGCGGGGTTGAGACCCAGGCCCTCAAGCTTAATAATGAGCTTGGAGGGTACTATGGTGTTGAATGCTGAGCTATAGTCAAAGAACAGCATTCTTACAGGTATTCCTCTTCTCCAGATGGGATAGGGCAGTGTGATTGCTTCTGTGGACCTGCGGGCGGTAAGCAAACTGAATTGGGTCTAGGGTGTCAGGTAAGGTGGAGGTGATATGATCCTTGACTAATTTCTCAAAGCACTTCATGATGACAGAAGTGAGTGCTACGGGGCGATAGTCATTTAGTTCAGTTATCTTTGCCGTCTTGGGTACAGGAACAATGGTGGCCATCTTGAAGCATGTGGGGACAGCAGACTGGGATAGGAAGAGATTAAATATGTCCGTAAACGCACCAGCCATCTGGTCTGCACATGCTCTGAGGGCGCGGCTAGGGATGCCGTCTGGGCTAGCAGCCTTGCGAGGGTTAACATGTTTAAATGTCTTACTCACATCAGCCACGGAGAAGGAGAGAGGTGGCCCGCAGTCCTTGGTAGCGGGCCGCATCAGTGGCACTGTATTATCCTCAAAGCGGGCAAATAAGGTGTTTAGTTTGTCTGCAAGCAAGACGTCGGTGTCCGTGACACGGCTGGTTTTCGTTTTGTAGTCAGTAATTGCCTGTAGACACTGCCACATACGTCTCGTGTCTGAGCCGTTGAATTGCGACTCCACTTTGTCCCTTTACCAACATTTCGATTGTTTGATTGACCTGCAGAGGGAATAACTACACTGTTTATATTCGGCCATATTCCCAGTTATCTTTCCATGGTTATATACGTTGGTTCGCGCTTTCAGTTTTGCGCGAATGTCTCCATCTATCCACGGTTTCTGGTTAGAATAGGTTTTAATAGTTACAGTGGGCTCAACATCTCCAATGCACTTCCTTATAAACTCACTCACCGAATCAGCATATAAATCAATGTTATTCTCAGAGGCTGCCCGGAACATTTCCCAGTCCGCGTGATCAAAACAATCTTGAAGCATGTATTCTGATTGGTCAGACCAGCGTTGAATGGTTCTTGTCACGGGTACGTCCTGTTTGAGTTTCAGCCTATAGGACCGTAGGAACAAATAGAGTCGTGGTCGGATTTGCCGAAGGGACGGCGTGGGAGGGCCTTGTATGCATCATGGACGTTAGAGTAGCAGTGGTCCAGTGTATTGTCTGTGAGAGTGCTACAATCAATGTGCTGATAGAATTTAGGTAGCCTTGTTCTCAAATGTTATTTGTTAAAATCCCCAGCTACAATAAATGCAGCCTCAGGATATATGGTTTCCAGTTTACACAGAGTCCAGAGAAGTTCCTTGAGGGCCATCGTGGTATCTGCTTGAGGGGGGATATATACAGCTGTGACGATAACTGACGAGAACTCTCTTGGGAGATAATATGGTCGGCATTTGATTGTAAGGAATTCTAGGTCAGGTGAACAAAAGGACTTGAGTTCCTGTATGCTGTTATGATTACACCATGAGTCGTTAATCATGAAGCATACAGCCCCGCCCTTCAACTTCCCAGAGAGATGTTTATTTCTGTCGGCGCATTGCATGAAGAAACGCAGGGGCTGTACCGACTCCGACAACATGTCCCGAGAGAGCCATGTTTTGGTGAAACAGAGAATGTTACAATCTCTGATGTCTCTCTGGAAGGCAACCCTTGCCCTAATTTTGTCAACCTTCTTGACTAGAGACTGGACATTGGCGAGTAATATACTCGGAAGCGGTAGGTGGTGTGCACGCCTTCGAAGTCTGACCAGGAGGCCGCTCCGTCTACCTCTTCTGCGGCGACGTTGTTTTTGGTCGGCCTCTGGGATTAGATCCAATGTCCTGGGTGGTGTTCGAACAAAGGATCCGCTTCGGGAAAGTCGTATTCCTGGTCGTAACGTTGGTAAATTGAAGTTGCTCTTATGTCCAATAGTTCTTCCCGGCTGCATGTATTAACACTTAAGATCTTCTGGGCTAACAATGTATAAAATAATACATAATAAAAATTAACAATACTGAATAGTTTCCTAAGGACTCGAAGCGAGGCGACCGTCTCTGTCGGCACCATCCTTCATCTTTTGACGTGTCAAAGTGGGCGAGAGGCGGAGTCTGTGGTTTGACTTTGTGAATTTCGAGATGTAGGTTTGAACGTGTTGTTCAAACCTACGATTGTGCAGCTGTAATGTATCTGCTATTTGTATCTACAGCTGAGTCCCCTCCTGTTCCCTGATTAAGAGGTGATGACCATTGTCAACTCTCTCCTGACATGAACTGAAACCACGTCTCATGTGCCCGCTCATCCACTGGCACATTGAATGTTTCCTCTCCAAGCACTGTGAGTACCCCTATCAATGTTCTCTCATTACTGTATGTAGAGTCAATCATATACAGCAAAACAATCACATTGTTACAAATCAATGATTTTACTCCTTGCTTGGACTCTCTCTTAGCTCTTTTGTCTAACTGTGTAGTGTGTTGTGTTATTGTTTTTTGTCTTCTCAGTCAAATCCTGTTCTGAACTGGTCAAGCCTTGAACACCTCAACTCATGCCGCATACCCTCATTCTATCACTGCTGTGATCCCTTCCCAACACTGTGTAAGTAGCCCTCTCATTCTCATTCCCCATAATATTGTACTATAAATGTCTTTATTAAATGCTTTAGGTTAAAATAATTAGTCTTTGACGGTTTTAAAAATCTCTGTGCGTTCCGCACCTATACCATGGATCTCCCATCCTCCTAAATGTTTCAAGTCACCAGCCTCCACTGTACTGTAGAATAGTACTGTAGAATAAGTAATTAAAGCATCTATGAAGGTTACTGTTTGTAAGACAGAGAGGGGCTGTTTGAAATGGTTCAAAAAGAGCCTCCTTTTCACACTTGACATCCAATTGCTCTTGTTTTTCCAGAAGTGGCTTTCATGATTCACGGATTCAAAGCCCAGAGAGATTAGAAGGGAGGATGTGACAGCTGGCGGGGTGTGTGTATGTGTGTTGTGTGTGGTTGTGTGTATTTGTGTGTGGGCTAATTTTGAAAAGAACTAACATCAGACTTCCTAGGCGTGTTTAATCTCCACCTCCTAAATCATCCTCACCAGCTGTGAGATCATGAGTGTGTCTGTAAACCTAACCTTACCCTGTAACCCTTACCCTAAACCTAACCCCTAAACCTAACTGACAAGGTAAAGATATGTTGTTTTGCCCCTGAGCAAGGCAGGGGCAGCACTGTTCCCCGGGCGCTCGATGATGTGGATGTCGATTAAGGCAGCCCCCCGCACCTCTCTGATTCAGAGGGGTTGGGTTAAATGCGGATCCCCCTTTCCCTTTCCATTCCTTTAACTCCTAATCCTAATTCTAACCCTAACCCTAAACCTGACCCCTATGCTTAAAATAGCCTTTGTACACGAGGGAGAATTTTCCTTGTTTTACTTTTGGGAGCTTTAAGGACAGACAGACAGACAGACAGACAGACAGACAGACAGACAGACAGACAGACAGACAGACAGACAGACAGACAGACAGACAGACAGACAGACAGACAGACAGACAGACAGACAGACAGACAGACATCACAGACTGTCAACTTTAAGGCTGCTATGGGTATCCCACCCTACCACTAAATTTTTCAGTTTGACTTCAACAAAGACCATAAGAGAGCTGTACAACCACAGTGCTTCAGTGAAATACTACCACAGTGCCTCTGTAACTGTAACAGGTTAACATTCATAAAACCCCAGGGCACTGACCAGCTGGAAACTGTCTTCAATGGCATTTTCAACCTCTCCCTGACTTAGTCTGTAATACCTACACATTTCAAGCAGACCACCATAATCCATGTGCCCAAGAACGCCAAGATAACTTGTCTAAATGACTATCGCCCCGCAGCACTCACATCTGTAGCCATGAAATGCTTTGAAAGGCTGGTCATGGCTTACATCATCACCATTATCCCAGACACCCTGGACCCACTTCAATTTGCATACCGCCCCAACAGATCCACAGATGGCGCAATCTATATTGCACTTAACACCGCCCTTTCCCCCCTGGACAAAATATTCACCTATGTGAGAATGCTGTTCATTGACTACAGCTCAGCGTTCAACACCATAGTGCCCTCCAAACACATAACTAAGCTAAGGACCCTGGGACTGAACACCTCCCTCTGCAACTGGATCCTGGACTTCCTGACGGGCTGACCCCAGGTGGTAAGGGTAGGTAACATCACATCCCCCACGCTGACATTCAACACAGGGCCAGTCAGGGGTACGTGCTTAGTCCCCTCCTGTACTCCCTGTTCATTTACGCACGAGGGGCCATGCAGAACTCCAACACCATCATTAAGTTTGCTTGACGACATGACAGAGGTCACCGACGACGATGAGACAGCCAATAGGGAGGAAGTCAGAAACATAGGGCTGATTCACATTGACATGGCTGTAGTGGAGAGGGTCGAGAGCTTCAAGTTTCTCAGTGTCCACATTACTAAGGATCTATCTTGGTCCACACACACCAACACAGTCATGAAGAGGGCACGACGACTCCGCTTCCCCCTCAGGAGGCTGAAAAGATTTGGCATGGGCCCTCAGATCCTCAAAAAGCTCTACAGCTGCACTACAGCTGCACAATTGAGAGCATCTTGACTGGCTGCATCACCACTTGGTATGGCAACTGCTTGGCATCCGACCCTAAGGAGCTACAGAGAGTAGTGCGTACCGTCTAGTACATCACTGGGGACGAACGCTCTGCCATCCAGGACCTCTATATCAAGTGGTGTCAGAAGAAGGCCCTAAAAATTGTGAAAGACTCCAACCACCCAAGTCATAGACTGTTCTCTCTGCTACCGCACGGCAAGCGGTACCGATGCACCGAGTCTGGAACCAACAGGACCCTGAACAGCTTCTACCCCCAATTCATCAGACTGCTAAATGGTTAGTTAAATAGTTATCCAATAGCTACCCGGACTATCTGCATTGACCCTTTTAGCACAAACTTTTTGGGGGACTCAGACTCATCACATACACAGCTGCTGTTACTGTTGTCTATCTTGTTGCCTAGTCACTTTAGCCCTACCTATATGTACATATCTACCACAGCGATAGCCAAGTTATCGCTACTCATTGCGTATTTATTATTACATGTTTTACTTTTCTATTATTTCTCTATTGTCTTTCTCTCTGCATTGTTTGGAAGGGCCTGTAAGTAAGCATTCCACTGTTAGTCTATACCTGCTGTTTTACGAAGCATGTAATGAATAGCATTTCACCGTTAGTCAACAGCTGTTGTTTACAAAGTATGTGACAAAACATTTGATTTGATTTCTTTTGATTTGATTCAGGATCTAACAGTGAAAATCGACCACAGTGCTGCTGTATGTGAAGGACACTGCCTTAGGTAGCAAACAGCCTACAGCCTTGGGTCCTTAGAGTCAGACCTGCACGGCATTGTGATGGAAATACTGTGAGCGTGCGTGCGTGCGTGCGTGCGTGCGTGCGTGCGTGCGTGCGTGCGTGCGTGCGTGCGTGCGCGTGCACGTGCACGTGCAATGAGCTGAGCTCCATCTAAGAGTCTCACAATGACACATATATTACTTCCCAGGTGCATCAGGGTGAAGAAATATGGTATTTTCACAGAACTAGTGAAATGTATGAGTGAGCGAGTGATTAAATGTTATCAAATAATAGCCTTCATGGTAGTCTTTAATGCAGTCACGCTGCGTAAAGATTACTACAGATTGTAGGATCTTAATTTGAGCCAATTTGCTACACAAGGAAAATAATCCTTCAGCAACAGGAAATGTGAATTATTATGTGCATTATAATTCATGGACATTTTTTTCGTTGTGGCAAATTAAGTCTGAAATTTCAAAATGGAAATTACAAACTTTAGAAATATTTTTTTAACTCAATAGAATGTAAGTATGCATGTCCTACTGTGCAGGAAATGTCCCAGCAACCAAATGAAGAGCCTACATTTGTATATTGTATTCATGTATTTCCTGAGATGTTCAACACTTCTCCAGGGGTTGTGAGGTCTGGGGGTTGTGAGGTCTGGGGGTTGTGAGGTCTGGGGGTTGTGAGGTCTGGGGGTTGTAGTTCTGGGCGTTGTGAGGTCTGATAATCTGCACAGCATGACAGGAATAAAAGACTACATTGAACGTGCCCCAATCTTGATAATGAATCCTATTTTCCATAATCTGATCGATGCTGACTGAGTTTACTGGCAGCAATGCAGTTTTTACATGTTGGTTTTACAGCACTGACTGCCCTGTAGCTAATAACTGTAACGTGTGGAGCGCAGTGGGGAAATGCTGAGGAGGCAGTGGAGGACGTAAGATTTAGTAGCTCCCAAACCCACTCTCCTTCCCCTACCCAACCCACTCTCCTTCCCCGACCCAACCCACTCTCCTTCCCCGACCCAACCCACTCTCCTTCCCCTACCCAACCCACTCTCCTTCCCCTACCCAACCACTCTCCTTACCCTACCCAACCCACTCTCTTCCCCGACCCAACCCACTCTCTCTCTGACCCAACCCACTCTCCTTCCCCTACCCAACCCATCTCTGCCTTCCCCTACCAACCCACTCTCCGTTCCCCGACCCAACCCACTCTCCGTCCCCTACCCAACCCACTCTCCTTCCCTACCCAACCCACTCTCCTTCCCCTACCCAACCCACCTCCTTCCCCTACCCAACCCACTCTCCTTCCCCTACCAACCCACTCTCCTTTCCCCGACCCAACCAACACTCTCTCCTTCCACCGATCCAACCAGCTCTCTCTCCTTCCCCGACCCAACCAACTCTCTCTCCTTCCCCGACACCAAACCACTGCTCTCTCCTTCCCGACCCAACCCACTCTCTCTCTCCTTCCCCGACCCAACCACTCTCTCTCCTCCCAGATGCAACCAACTCTCTCTCCTCCACCGACCCAACCAACTCTCTTCTCCTTCCCGACCCAAACCACTCTTCTCTCCTCCCCCGACCCAACCCACTCTCTCTCCTTCCCCGACCCAAACCACTCTCTCTCCTTCCCCCGACCCAAACCACTCTCTCTCCTTCCCCGAACCCAACCCACTCTCTCTCCTTCCCGACCAACCCACTCTCTCTCTTCCCCGACCCAAACCACTCTCTCTCCTTCCCCGACCAAACCACTCTCTCTTCCCCGACCCAACCCACTCTCTCTCCTTCCCCGACCCAACCCACTCTCTCTCCTTCCCCGACCCAAACCACTCTCTCTCCTTCCCCGACCCAAACCACTCTCGCTCCTTCCCCGACCCAACCCACTCTCTCTCTTCTCCACCGACCCAAACAACTCTCTTTCCCCCCTACCCAACCAACCCAGTTTCTCGCCCTCCCCCTACCCGACCCAACCCAGTCTCTCGCTTTCCCCCTACCAACCGACACAATCTTCTCGGCATCCCCCCTGCCCAACCCAGTCTCTTCGCCTCCCCCACTACCGCAACCCAGTCTCTCACCTCCCCCAAACCCAACCCAGCCCATCTTTGTGTTTATGGGTTATGTAGTCTTTGTGTTATATGCGTGTTATGTATCTTTGTATGTTTATGGTGTTATGTAGTCTTCTGTGTAGGTATTATGTAGTCTTGTTATATGGTTATGTAGTCTTTGTGTGTATGGTGTTATGTAGTCTTTGTGTTTAGGGTGTTATGTAGTCTTTTGTGTTTATGGTGTTTATGTAGTCTTGTGTTTTATGTGTTATGATAGTCTTTGTGTTTATGGTGTTATGTAGTCTATGTTTATGGTGTTATGTAGTCTTTGTGTGTATGGTATATGTAGTCTATGTTTATGGTTTATGTAGTCTTGTGTGTATGTGTTATGTAGTCTTTTGTGTTTTATGGTGTTATGTAGTCTTGTGTTTATGGTGTTATGGTAGTCTTTGTGTTTATGGTTGTGTGGCCAAAGAAGGGGTCGAGTGATAATGGCAATATGTGAGAGCAGAACTAATAAACAGGCTCTGCCCGATCACTAAAATTGTTTTATAAAGGCCTTCTTACATCAGCTGATATCTCAAAGTGCTGTACAGAAACCCAGCCTAAAAACCCCAAACAGCAAGCAATGCAGGTGTAGAAGCACGGTGGCTAGGAAAAACTCCCTAGAAAGGCAAAAACCTAGGAAGAAACTAGAGAGGAACCAGGCTATGAGGGGTGGCCAGTCCTCTTCTGGTGTGCTGGGTAGGAGAATTATAACAGAACATGGCCAAGATGTTCAAATGTTCATAAATGACCAGCATGGTCAAATAATAATAATCACAGTGTTTGTCGAGGGTGCAACATTTTAGCACCTCAGGAGTAAATGTCAGTTGGCTTTTCATAGCCGATCATTGAGAGTATCTCTACCGCTCCTGCTGTCTCTAGAGAGTTGAAAACAGCAGGTCTGGGACAGGTAGCAGGTCCGGTGAACAGGTCAGGGTTCCATAGCCACAGGCAGAACAGTTGAAACTGGAGCAGCAGCACGACCAGGTAGACTGGGAACAGCAAGGAGTCACCATGCCAGGTAGTCCTGAGGCATGGTCCTGGGACTCAGGTCCTCCGAGAGAGAGAAAGAGAGAATTAGAGAGAGCATACTTAAATTCACACAGGACACCGGATAAGACAGGATAAATAATCCAGATATAACAGACTGACCCTAGCCCCCCGACACCGCAACTACTGCAGCATAAATACTGGAGGCTGAGACAGGAGCGGTCAGGAGACACTGTACACTGTACACACTGTGTATAATGATCTATAGACAGTAAGTGTAGTGTGTATAATGATCTATAGACAGTAAGTGTAGTCTGTATAATGATCTATAGACAGTAAGTGTAGTCTGTATAATGATCTATAGACAGTAAGTGTAGT
>NW_019943322.1:128887-132370 GCF_002910315.2 Salvelinus sp. IW2-2015
GTGCAGTCTGTATAATGATCTATAAACAGTGAGTGCAGTCTGTATAATGATCTATAGACAGTGAGTGCAGTCTGTATAATGATCTATAGACAGTGGTCCCCTTAGACTTTTCTTTAAAGGAGTTCACTGCCCTTTAAAGTAAAAAGCATTAAGAACCAGGGTTAAGTTGTGGAGTTAATATGGATTGCGTCCCAAATTGAACCCTGTTACGTATATCTTCTTGTCAATAGGGGGGCGCTGTTTTCACTTTGGAAAAAATCGTGCCCAAATGAAACGGCCTCGTACTCTTTTCTAGATCATACAATATGCATATTATTATTACTATTGGATAGAAAACACTCAGAAGTTTCTAAAACTGTTTGAATTATGTCTGTGAGTAAAACAGAACTCATTTTGCAGCAAACTTCCATGCAGGAAGTGAAAAATCTGAAAACGAGGCTCTGTTTCAGGGCCTGCCTATTCAATTGCCTTATATTTATCGATATGCATGCACTTCATACGCCTTCCACTAGATGTCAACAGGCAGTGGAAGGTGGAATGGGGTGTCTAGCTTGATCTGAGGTCGAACAAGAGCTTTTGGAGTGGCAGGTCAGGAATTTCCTTTGTCTACCAAGGCGCGCGTAGTACCTCGATATTGTCTTCTGAGCGTTCGGTTTACACGGCGAATATCTCCGGCTCTGATTTTATTTGATACATGTGATAATAACATCGTAAAGTAGGTTTTTTTCAACCGAGTTTTATCAGATTATTCAACGTTTATTGGGACTTTTGGAGTTTTCCGTTCTTTGCGTCGAGAGAAGATGGGAACGTTATCAACGTTGGCTAGCATTGTGGCGCGAATTCGACAGAAGAAAAGGACATTCTAAAACCAAACAACGATTTATTCTGGACCAAGGAGTCCTTGTACAACATTCTGATGGAAGCTCAGCAAAAGTAAGAACAATTTATGATGTTATTTCGTATTTCTGTGGAAAATGTTGATTCCTATTCTCCGCCGTTTTGGCGAGCGCTGTCTCGCTATAACGCAAGCTGTTTGTTATGGTAAAGTTATTTTAAAAAATCTAACTCGGCGGTTGCATTAAGAACCAGTGTATCTTTCATTTGCCATACAACAAGTATTTTTATGTAAAGTTTATGATGAGTTCTTTGGTCAGATTAGGAGAGTGTCCAAAATAGCTCCGGACTTTCTGGGGAAATGTTGCTACATATTCACAATGTATAACCACGGTTTGCAGCTATAAATATGCACATTTTCGAACAAAACATAAGTGTATTGTATAACCTGATGTTATAAGACTGTCATCTGATGAAGTTGTTCAGTGATTCATTTTATCTCTATTCTGTCGGTTTTGTGCAAGCTATTTTGGCGGGGAGTAAACTGCGTTGTGTGTTTGGCTACTGTAGTGAGCTAATAGAAATATATATTGTGTTTTCGCAGTAAAACACTTAAAAAATCGGAAAAATATTGGCTGGATTCACAAGATGTTTATCTTTCATTTGCTGTACACCATGTATTTTTCATAAATGTTTTATGATGAGTATTTATGTATTTCACGTTGCTCTCTGTAATTATTCTGGCTGCTTCGGTGCTATTTGTGATGGTAGCTGCAATGTAAAACTATGATTTATACCTCAAATATGCACATTTTTCGAACAAAACATAAATGTATTGTATAACATGTTATAAGACTGTCATCTGATGAAGTTGTTTCTTGGTTAGTGACTAATTATATCTCTATTTGGTCGGTTTTGTGATAGCTACCTATGCGGTAGAAACATGGTGAAAATATGCGGTTGAGTCTTTGGCTATTGTGGTTAGCTAATAGAAATACATATTGTGTTTTCGCTGTAAAACATTTAAAAAATCGGAAATGATGGCTGGATTCACAAGATGTTTATCTTTCATTTGCTGTATTGGACTTGTGATTTCATGAAAATTATATTATATGATATCCCTGTCCTGTTAGGCTAGGCTATGCTAGTCAGCTTTTTTGATGAGGAGGATCCCGGATCCGGGAGGGTGACTCGTTAGAGGATATAGTGCCGTACTTGTGACTAGGGTGCATAGGGCTCTAGTCAGAAGTAGTGCACAATATATGGAGTACTGACAGTTGCTAGATAGTAGGCTTGCTAGGTGGTTCAAGTCAGGTAGCTGGATAGGCTAGCTAGATGGTTGAAAAGTTAAAACGTGGAGTGGGGACAGAGCATCTAGCCTAACCTCCCCTGGAAAATGACTGATCATTGGCCCATCATACCGACTTATGCGAAACCTTCTCAACAGGATGATAGCCCCGCTCTACAGGCTAAGGAATAGCATGGGTGTGTCCCAAAAGGCACCCTACTCCACATAGGGCTCTTGTCAAAAGTAGTGCACTCAATGTATTCCAATCCATTTGGCACATCTAATGTAGATCTGCTCAGTAACACTGGATATGTGGTTAACCTTTCATCTTCTGACATGTTCAGGTAGTCATTTTATCAAAGGTGATTCTGGGTATACAGTTGAAGTCGGAAATTTACATACACTTAGGTTGGTGTCATTAAAACCTGTTTTTAAACCACTCCACAAATGTCTTGTTAACAAACTATAGTTTTGCCAAGTTGGTTAGGACATCTACTTTGTGCATGACACAAGTCATTTTTCCAACAATTGTTTACAGAGAGATTATTTCACTTTTAATTCACTGCATCACAATTCCAAGTTGACTGTGCCTTTAAACAGCTTGGAAAATTCCAGAAAATTATGTCATGGCTTTAGAAGCTTCTGATAGGCTAATTGACATCATTTGAGTCAATTGGAGGTGTACCTGTGGATGTATTTCAAGGCCTACCTTCAAACTCAGTGCCTCTTTTCTTGACATCATGGGAGAATGAAAAGAAATCAGCCAAGACTTCAGAAAAAAAATTGTAGACATCCACAAGTCTGGTTCATCCTTGGGAGCAATTTCTCCAAATGCCTGAAGGTACCACGTTCATGTGTACAAACAATAGTACGCAAGTATAAACACCATGGGACCACGCAGCCGTCATACGGCTCAGGAAGGAGACGCGTTCTGTCTCCTAGACATGAACGTACTTTGGTGCGAAAAGTGCAAGTCAATCCCAGAATAACAGCAAAGGACCTTGTGAAGATGCTGGAGGAAACAGGTACAAAAGTATCTATATCCACAGTAAAACGAGTCCCATATCGACATAACCTGAAAGGCCGCTCAGCAAGGAAGAAGCCACTGCTCCAAAACCGCCATAAAAAAGTGTGCAACTGCACATGTGTACAAAGATCGTACTTTTTGGAGAAATGTCCTCTGGTTTGATGAAACAAAATAGAACTGTTTGGCCATAATGACCATCGTTATGTTTGGAGGAAAAAGGGGAAGGCTTGCAAGCCGAAGAACACCATCCCAACCGTGAAGCACGGGGCTGGCAGCATGCATGTTGTGGGGGTGCTTTGCTGCAGAGGACTAGTGCACTTCACAAAAAGAGGCA
>NW_019943322.1:133039-143370 GCF_002910315.2 Salvelinus sp. IW2-2015
AGAACCATCCACAACGGGTTCTATCAATTATACAGAAAGTAACCGTAGAACCATCCACAACGGGTTCTATCAATTATACAGAAAGTAACCGTAGACCCATCCACAACAGGTTCTGTCAATTATACAGAAAGTGACCGTAGAACCATCCACAACGGGTTCTATCAATTATACAGAAAGTAACCGTAGAACCATCCACAACAGGTTCTGTCAATTATACAGAAAGTTCACCTTACAGTGAAATGCTTACTTACAAGCTCTTAACCAACAATGCAGTTTTAAGAAAATATCAACAACAAAAAAAATCAAGAGATAAGAATAACAAATAATTAAAGTGCAGCAGTAAATAACAATTGCGGGGCTAAATACAATGGCTACCGGTACAGAGTCAATGTGTGGTGGTACCGGTGTCGAGGTAATTGAGGTAATATGTACATGTAGGTAGAGTTACTAAAGGGACCATGCATATATAATAACAGAGATTAGCAGCAGCGTAGAAAAGGGGGGGGTGGGCAATGCAAATAGTCTGGGTAGCCATTTGATTAGGTGTCCAGAAGTCTTCTGGCTTGGGGGTAGAAGCTGTTTAGAAGCCTCTTGGACCTAGACTTGGTGCTCCAGTACCGCTTGCCGTGTGGTAGCAGAGAGAACAGTCTATGACTAGGGTGGCTGGAGTCTTTGACCATTTTTATGGCCTTTCTCTGACACCACCTGGTATAAAGGTCCCGGATGGCAGGAAGCTTGACCCCAGTGATGTACTGGGCAGTACACACTTCCCTCTGTAGTGCCTTGTGGTCGGAGGCCGAGCAGTTGCCATACCAGGCAGTGATGCAACCTGTCAGGATGCTCTCGATGGTGCAGCTGAAAAACCTTTTGAGGATCCTGAGGACCCATGCCAAATCTTTTCAGTCTCCTGAGGGGGAATAGGTTTTTCCGTGCCCTCTTCACGACGGTCATGGTGTGCTTGGACCATGTTAGTTTGTTGGTGATGTGGACACCAAGGAACTTGAAGCTCTCAACCTGCTCCACTACAGCCCCGTCGATGAGAATGGGGGCATGCTCGGTCCTCTTTTCCTGTAGTCCACAATCATCTCCTTTGTCTTGATCACTTTGAGGGAGAGGTTGTTGTCCTTGCACCACATGGTCAGGTCTCTGACCTCCTCCCTATAGGCTGTCTCATCGTTGTCGGTGATCAGGCCTAACGCTGTTGTGTCATCAGCAAATTTAATGATGGTGTTGGAGGTGCCTGGCCGTGAAGTCATGAGTGAACAGGGAGTACAGGACTCCTTGTTCTCTGTTCCTCTGCTAAGTACAGCCAGGTCTCTCACACAACACAAACCCACACTTGCACGTAGATACACACACGCATGCACACACGTACGTGTACACACACACACTCGCACACACGCACATACACCTATAATCCGCACACACACTCTGTACCTCTGCTGAGTACAGGCAGGTTAGTCATACTGTTTAGGCTTGAATTACAGTACGTGTGGGTGTATTTGGGGAGCTGTGTGTTCAAAAAGACACAAACAGAACGAGAGAAAGAACACAGTCATGATTACACACCAGTGTAGAACCATCCACAACAGGTTCTATCAATTATACAGAAAACAACAGGAGCATACTTTGTTTAGTGTTTATTGCGTAAGGTGTAGGGTTTAACAAAGTAATATAGGTACACACCCCAGGGACGTTCCAACAATAGGATGAGCTGCTGGTGTCCTGTATGGCTCAGTTGGTAGAGGACGATGCTTGTACCACTGGGTTGTGGATTCAATTCCCTGGGCCAACAACGGGTCACATGTATGCAGCATGACTGCAAGTCGCTTTGTCTGCTAAATGTCATATTATTCAAATTGAATCCCTGTACCGTGTGTCACATGCAGAAAACCAAGTTCAGGCTGAAAATAACTATTTAGTAGAAAAAGCCTGAAGCTAGTTTCCTAAGGATGCCCGACTGATAGTTTAGCAGTCTCTCTCTCTATGTTAAAAAATGAAGGTTTATGATATAAAAACACCCAGGTAATAGCAGCTAGATGTACAGGTCTCTCAACAGGGCACGGATTAGCAACACACAACAAAAGCACCCCCCGCTACCCCCCCCACCCCCCTCAGAAATGTTATGATGAATCCATGAAAACAAAACAGTAATTAGTAACCCACCTCACCTCTTAATAACACACAGTGTATTCTTCAGGGTCCTGTTGCTGCCTGCTGTTGTCTGTATTCATATTAGCCGGCCATGTGAGTTTGTGTGTGTGTGATACTACGATGTAATGACATTTTCCTCTGAAACATTTTCACACACAAGTGCGTTGAGGAGTAGTAGAAAATATCCATTTGGAATGACAAATGCCGGCTTTGTTTTCCCTCTAAACCGTTTCTTGGAGGAGATATTGAACCATACGTCACAGTAATGGGAGTTAGTGTCAACACCCGTCACACACACCTATATCTTGGCATATTAAAGGGTTTTCCTAATACTATTTACTCAGTATCTTTTCTCCATATTTTCTGCAGATGGAAGTCAATGTGACACACACACACACACGCGCGCACACACTGTCACGATCGCTGTCTTCAAATTCCCTGTCATAGATGAGCCGAGGAGTAGCGTCATAGATGAGCCGAGGAGCAGCGTCGTAGATGAGCCGAGGAGCAGCGTCGTAGATGAAGCCGCAGGAGCAGCGTCACAGATGAGCAGCGTCATAGATGAGCCGAGGAGCAGCGTCGCAGATGAGCCGAGGAGCCGCGTCACAGATGAGCCGAGGAGCAGCGTCGTAGATGAGCCGAGGAGAGCGTCACAGATGAGCCGAGGAGCAGCGTCACAGATGAGCCGAGGAGCAGCGTCGTTAGATGAGCGAGGAGCAGCAGCCGTCGTAGATGGGAGCCGAGGGAGCAGCGTCGTAGATGAGCCGAGGAGCAGGCGTCGTAGATTGAGCCGAGGAGCAGCGTCGTAGTGAGCGAGAGCGCGTCATTAGATGAGCCGAGGAGCAGCGTCTTGATGAGCCGCAGGGCCAGCGTCGTAGATGAGCGAGAGCAT
Source organism: Salvelinus sp. IW2-2015 (assembly GCF_002910315.2). NCBI lineage: Eukaryota > Metazoa > Chordata > Actinopteri > Salmoniformes > Salmonidae > Salvelinus > Salvelinus sp. IW2-2015. Next base: position 136,086 of record NW_019943322.1, read on the forward strand.
GTGATGAGCAGCGTCGTAGATGAGCCGAGGCAGCAGCGTCGTAGATGAGCCGAGGAGCAGCGTCACAGATGAGCCGAGGAGCAGGCTCGTAGAATGAGCCGAGGAGCAGGTCGTAGATGAGCCGAGGAGCAGCGTCCAGATGAGCCGAGGAGCAGCGTCGTAGATGAGCGAGGAGCTAAGCGTCGTAGATGAGCCGAGGAGCAGCGCGTCCACAGATGAGCCGGAGAGCAGCGTCGTAGATGAGCCGAGGGGCAGCGTCGAGAGAGCCGAGAGCACGTCAGTGAGCAGGAGGTCAGCGTAGATGAGCCGAGGTAGCAGCGTCGCGATGAGCCGAGGCAGCAGCGTCGCAGATGAGCCGAGGAGCAGCGTCACAGATGAGCCGAGGGCAGCGTCGTAGATGAGCCGAGGAGCAGCGTCGTAGATGAGCGAGGAGCAGCGTTCACAGATGAAGCCGAGGAGCAGCGTCGTAGATGAGCCGAGAGCAGCGTCGAGATGAGCCGAGGAGCAGCGTCTAGATGAGCGAGGAGCAGCGTCACAGATGAGCGAGGGCAGCGTCATAGATGAGCCGAGGAGCAGCGTCGTAGATGAGCCGAGGAGCAGCGTCGTAGATGAGCCGGAGGAGCAGCGTCGTTAGAATGAGCCGAGGAGCAGCGTCGTAGATGAGCGAGCGAGCAGGCGTCGCAGAGAGCACGAGAGCAGCGTCAGATTGAGCCGAGGAGCAGCGTCGTAGATGAGCCGAGGAGCAGCGTCGTAGATGAGCCGAGGAGGCAGCGTCGTAGATGAGCGAGGAGCAGCGTCGAGTATGAGCCGAGGAGCAGGCAGCGTCGCTAGATGAGCCGAGGAGCAGCGTCGGTAGATGAGCCGAGAGCGCGAGCGGTTCATGAGAGCGTAGTGAGCCGAGGAGCAGCGTCGTAGATGAGCCGAGGAGCAGCGTCGTAGATGAGCCGAGACGCAGCGTCGTAGATGAGCCGAGGAGCAGCGTCGTAGATGAGCCGAGGAGCAGCGTCACAGATGAGCCGAGGAGCAGCGTCATAGATGAGCCGAGGAGCAGCGTCGTAGATGAGCCGAGGAGCAGCGTCGTAGATGAGCCGAGGAGCAGCGTCGTAGATGAGCCGAGGAGCAGCGTCACAGATGAGCCGAGGAGCAGCACGTAATTCCACATCTTTAATAAAGTCAAACCTTCACAAAAAAACTGGTAAACAGAAACCGAACGTGACGCAACCGTGGCGCACACAAACACAGAAAATAAATAATTACCCACAAACACAGGTGGGAAAAAGGCTGCCTAAGTATGATTCCCAATCAGACACAACGATAGACTGCCTCTGATTGGGAACCATACCCGGCCAACAAAGAAACAGACAAACTAGAATGCCCACCCAAATCACACCCTGACCTAACCAAATAGAGAAATAAAAACGCTCTCTAAGGTCAGGGCGTGACACACACACACACACACACACACAATCACACACACACAATCACACAAACAAACACCGTGCAGATCTCTCATAGGCTCAGAGAGAAAAATAACTCGTATTTACTACGTTGACTGGAGCCGTATTGACATGTTTTAAACTTCAAATGCGGAAGCAGGTAGCCTAGTGGTTAGAGGCAGGTAGCCTAGTGGTTAGAGCCAGGTAGCCTAGTGGTTAGAGGCAGGCAGCCTAGTGGTTAGAGGCAGGTAGCCTAGTGGTTAGAGGCAGGTAGCCTAGTGGTTAGAGGCAGGTAGCCTAGTGGTTAGAGGCAGGTAGCCTAGTGGTTAGAGGCAGGGTAGCCTCGTGGTTAGAGCGTTGGACTAGTAACTGGAAGGTTGCAAGATCGAATCCACGAGCTGACAAGATAAAAATCTGCCGTTCTGCCCCTGAACAAGGCAGTTAACCCACTGTTCCTAGGCTGTCATTGAAAATAGAATTTGTTATTAACTGACTTGCCTAGTTAAATAAAGGTTAAAAAAAAGCAATATGACAAACCCACCACCACTTCAGCATTGTCCACTTCACCACATATTTTTACGCCAGTGGTCACGTTTCTCTGACAGACGTTCCTTTACTGCCTCTTGTAAGTGTAAAGACTAAGGATGGCATCCTGTGCACTTCTTTTCACCCATGTGTCGTTGTGTGTGTGGCTGGGATTGTGTGTGTGTTGGTGTGTGTGTGTGTTGTGTGTGTGTGTGTGTGTGTGTTTAATAGGTCCTGTGTGTAGCTGGTGTAGAGAGTCAGGCGCAGGACAGCAGATATGAGTAATCAACGTACTTTTACTAAAAATGTCAAATATACAAAGTAACAAATACACGCACACCATGACAGACCGAAAATACAATAAATCACTCACAAAAAAACATGGGGGAATAGAGGGTTAAATAATGAAACAGTAATCGTGGGATTGAAATCAGGTGTGTAAAACAAAGACAAAACAATTGGGAAATGAAAAGTGGACCGGCGGTGGCTAGAAGGCCGGTGACGTCGACCGCCGACCGCCTTGTAACACCACATATAGTGTTATGTGGTGTTACGTGGTGTTACGTGGTGTTACGTGGGGTTACGTGGGGTTACGTGGGGTTACGTGGGGTTACGTGGGGTTACGTGGGGTTACGTGGGGTTATGTGGTGTTCTCTGGTCTTATATAGTGTTATGTGGTGTTACAAGGTGTTATGTGGTGTTACGTGGTTTGAAACGAGTCCCCACTTAAACCCACACAGATAATCGAAGAAAATCTTCTCATATCAACTGGATTAGTTCAGTATCAACTTCACTTAAGCTAGATAAACACAAGGCATTATTATAAATTCCTTCTTTTGAAAATGTCCTGCATTCTTAAACACAAGACCACTGATTGTTCAATCCCAACCAGACTGTTCATATCCAAAGCAATTATCTTGTATTACTACTGATCATGTCCTGAATACTTAAGTATGCAAATTATTGAGTATGTTTCTGTGGTTTGATATAAAACTCAAGGTATTAGACTCTATAAAACGAAATTATGAGAAGCAGTGCATTCGGAAAGTATTCAGACCCCTTCACTTTTTCCACAGTTTGTTACGTTACATCCCTATTCTAAAATGTATTAAATTGTTTTTTTCCCCCCCTCATCAACAACTTGATCAGAGTCCACCTGTGGTAAATTCAATTGATTGGACATGATTAGGAAAGACACACACCTGTCTATATAAGGTTCTACAGTTGACAGTACATGTCAGAGCAAAAACCAAGCCATGAGGTTGAAGGAATAGTCCATAGGGTTGTGTCGAGGCACAGATCTGGGGAARGGTACCAAAAAATGTCTGCAGCATTGAAGGTCCCCAAGACCACAGTTAACCTCCATCATTATTTAATGGAACAAGTTTGGAATCACCAAGACTCTTCCAAGAGCTGCCCGCCACCGGCCAAACTGAGCAATCGGGGGGGAAAGGGCCTTGGTCAGGGAAGTGACCAACAACCCGATGGTCACTCTAACAGAGCTCCAGAGTTCCTCTGTGAAGATGGGAGAACCTTCTCGAAGGACACCCATCTCTGCAGCACTCCACCAATCAGGCCTTTATGGTAGTGACCAGACTGAAGCCACTCCTCAGTAAAAGGCAAATGACAGCCCGCTTGGAGTTTGCCAAAAGGCACATGCAATGATGTCCTATGAAAAGCACACAGCCAAGACAACGCAGGGGYGGCTTCGGGACAAGTCTCGAAATGAACTCGATCAAACATCTCTGGAGAGACCTGCAAATAAATGTGCCGCGATGCTCCAAATCCAACCTGACAGAGCTTGAGAGGATCTGCAGAGAAGAATGGGAGAAACTCCCCAAATTTAGGGGTGCCAAGCTTGTAGCATCATACCCAAACAGACTTGAGGCTGAAATCGCTGCCAAAGGTGATGAAGATTCTAACATCAACAGTATGTGATATCTAGACATTAAGGAAAAGTCAAAAACAGAGGCAGGATGACTTTTAAAATGGCAGAGTAATAATTGTTTGTATTCATGAGCAGTCAAAAWGGCTGCTTTAGCGGTTCTAGTGTTAAAGCTGGATCATGACTCTAAAAGAGAAACTGACTCATCAGTTTATGATATTACAACAACAAAGCAGTTACTTCAAACAATTATCAATGTTTTTTTATCATAGGACATCATTGCATGTGCGATAGAACAGGAGAGCATACAGTATTATGTATTTTTACCAAGATGCTGGCTGCTYGTCTTCTAGATYCATAAACAAAACAAAAACAATATGAAATGTGCCTGGGGTGACCAGTGGCCCTGTTTTACTTCATGTGGATACCAGATATAAACAGTTTTGTATGAGATTTGTCTACTCAGACAGTTTTAGTATAAAACTCCAGACCAGTGGTCTTCAACCTTTCCAAGCATGAGAGCTACTTTAAAAAAAATAATAATCTAGCTTTCAAATAGGCACATTTCTTCTCTTCCCCTCTCACTGAAACCTTCCCTGTGTCCTTGGTGTACAAGAGATGTGTTTTCTGGCAATATTCCTGGTAAATAATTAACTCATAAAAAAACTATGTAAAGTAGGTTATTTGGGGGTGTAACGGTCCTGACCTGTTTTATGTTGTTTTGTATGTGTTTAGGTCAGGGCATGTGTTTTTGGGTGGGCAGTCTATGTTATCTGTTTCTATGTTGGTTGTGGTTGCCTGGTATGGCTCTTAATTAGAGTCAGGTGTTTTGCGTTCTCGCTCTAATTAGTCATATTTAGGTAGGGTGTTCTCAACTGTTTGTTTGTGGGGTTGATTGTCTCCTGTGATGTCTTCGTGTTGTCGATGTATTTTCACATTCGGGACTGTTGGCTTTGTTCGTGTGTTTTGAGTAACGTTCCTGTCGTGAGTTTACGTTTTAGTATGTGATTTATGTTCAGGTTTCGTTCTACGTCGTTTTGTTATTTTTAAGTTTGTTAAAGTGTTTGTTTTTCGTGTCGCCATCATCATCAGTTTATTTCCCTGTTAGTAAAATAAAAGATGGCTTATTTCCCTGAAAGCTGCATTTTGGTCTGATGATCCTTCTCTCCTCTCCTCGTCGAGATGAGTAGAGCGACAGCCCTACAGAATCACACCACGCTAAGACCAAGCGGCAAGGGAATGCTCAACAGAGCAACAAGAACTCCTGGACTTGGGAGGAAATAATTGGACGGGTAAAGGACCCTGGGTTCAACCAGGAGAATATCGCCGCCCCAAAGCTGAGCTTGGAGGCAGCGAAAGCAGAGAGGCGGCGATATGAAGGATGCTAGCGCGGAAGCAGGAAAAAGATCTGGGCTACACTACGTGGGAGGAGATCGACAGGTGGTCGATCGACCCAGGGCGAGTGCCGGACCCGCGCCTGGTATTCTCTTGGCGCAGTGCGAGGAGCGGATACCGGCGAATGGAGGCAGCACGACGACGCGGTAGGAAGCCTGTGAGTAACCCAAAAATTTCTTGGGGGGGCTAGAAGGGAGAGTGGCGAAGTCAGGTAGGAGACCTGCGCCCACTCCCTGTACTTACCGTGGTAGAGCGAGAGTACGGGCAGACACCGTGTTACGCAGTAGAGCGAACAGTGTCTCCTGTACGTGTGCATAGCCCGGTGTGGGTTATTCCACCTCCCCGCACTGGCAGGGCTAGATTGAGTATTGAGCCGGATGTCATGAAGCCGGCCCTACATATCTGGCCACCAGTACGTCCTCTCGGGCCGGCATACATGGCACCTGCCTTACGCATGGTTTCCCCGCTTCGCCTAACACAGCCCGGTGCGGGTTATTCACCTCCCCGCACTGGCGGCGGCGCGACCGGGAGCATTCAACAGGTAAGGTTGGACAGGCTCAGTGCTCAAGAGAGCCAGTACGCCTGCACGGTCCGGTATTTCCGGCGCCACCTTTCCCGTCCCAGCCTGGTACCACCAGTGCCGACACCACGCACCAGGCTTCAGTGCATCTCCAGAGCCCTGTTCCTCCTCTACGCACTCTCCCTGTAGTGCGTGTATCCCAGTTCGGTGCTCAGTTCCGGCACCACGCACTAAGCCTCCTGTGGCGTCTCCAGAGCCCTGTACACACTGTTTTTCTTCTCCCCTACTAATCCTGATGTGCTTGTCCTCAGCCCGGTGTCACCAGTGCCGTACCACGGCACCAGGTAATAGAGTGGGCTTTGAGAGTACAGTGTGCGCCTGTCCCTGCTCCCGCACTAGTAGGAAGGTGCTTATGCATTAGCACGGTGCCTCCAGTTTCCGGACACGCACAGGTCTACAGTGCGCCGTATCCGGCCAGAGCCATCCGTCTCACCAGCGCCATCTGAGCCATCCGTCTCCCAGGCCATCTGAGCCATCCGTCTCCCCAGCGCCATCTGAGCCATCCGTCTCCCAGCGCCGTCTGAGCCATCCGTCTGCCAGGAGCCTGCAAGCGCCGTTTGCCATGAAGCCTGCAAAGCCGCCCGCGTCTGCCATGAGCCTACAGAGCCATAACGCCAGACAGGGAGCCCGCTAGAGGCCGTCAGCCAGACAGGAAGCCGCTAGAGCCGCGCCCGCCAGACAGGATCTGCCAGAGCCGCCCGCCAGAAGGATTGGCCAGAGCCGCCCGCCAGACAGGATCTGCCAGAGCCGCCAACTCAGACGGGTCTGCAGAGGCCGTCAGAGAGCCATGAGCAGCCAGAGCCGTCAGAGAGCCATGAGCAGCCAGAGCGTCAGAGAGCCATAGGAGCCAGAGCCGTCAGAGAGCCAGAGCAGCCAGAGCCGTCAAGAGCGCCATGAGCGTCGAGAGCGTCAGCCTGCATGAAGGTCGCAGAGCCGTTCAGCTGCCATGAAGCGTCGAGAGCCGTCAGCCTGCCATGAGCGTCGAGAGCGTCCTGCCATGACCGCGCCAGAGCCGTCCTGCATGACCAGCCGAGAGCCTGCATGACCTGCCAGAGCGTCCGCCAGACTGCAGAGCCGTCCAGCCAGGACCTGCCAGAGCCGTCCAGCCAGGACCTGCCAGAGCCGTCCAGCCAGGACCTGCCAGAGTCCGTCCAGCCAGGACCTGCCAGAGGTCCTCCAGCCAGGACCTGCCAGGTCCCCAGCCAGGACCTGCCAGAGTCCCTCAGACCCAGGACTGCCAGAGTCCCTCAGCCAGGACCTGCCAGAGTCGCCTCGCAGGACCTGCCAGAGTCCCTCAGCCAGGACCTGCCAGAGTCCTCAGCCCAGGACCTGCCAGAGTCCCTCAGCCAGGACCTGCCAGAGTCCCTCAGCCAGCGACCTGCCAGAGAAGTCCTCAGCCAGGACCTGCCAGGAGTCCTCAGCCAGGACCTGGCCAGAGTCCCTCAGCCAAGCGACTGCCAGAGT
>NW_019943322.1:143395-149471 GCF_002910315.2 Salvelinus sp. IW2-2015
TCGAGGTTCTGAACTTTCCAAATGCACTCCTATATACTGATGGATATACTTCTGCCAGGTAAGCCTACTTTGCAGTTAACATTTAGTTAAGAAGGTTTTAGGCAAAGTATTTGTCAACCCACAAGATGTTTATTACATCAACTGGCTACATACTGAGTGGTATGAACACGGTCCACCAATCAGAAAAAGACCGGGTAAATATTGCTGGAAATAAATGAGAAGATATTGTGTTAGGTTTGGCTGTTTAAGCGATAGAGTCCAGGGATTGGATAATGTCAATGTCACGTTGATTAGATAGTAGCTGGGAGCTTGGGGCGTCTGATACTTGTGAGATTTGTTTATGACAGTTCGCTGTGGAAACATGAAACAATTGCATGTTTTTTCAGAAAATTGGTTTGTCGAGCTACTCATATGTGGGCTGGTAGCTACTGGCGCTGGCTGAGCTACTCATATGTGGGCTGGTAGCTACTGGGCGCTGGCTGAGCTACTCATATGGGGCTGGGTAGCTACTGGGCGCTGTCTGGCTAATCATATGTGGGCTGGTAGCCTACTGGCTGCGCCTGAGCTACCTCATATGTGGGCTGGTAGCTACTGGGAAGCTGGCTGAGCTACTCATATGTGGGCTGGTAGCTAACTGGGCGGCTGGGCGTAGCTACTCATATGTGGGCTGGTAAGCTACTGGGAGGCCTGGCTGAAGCTACCTCATATGTGGGCTGGTAGCTACTGAGGCGAGCCTTGGCTGAGCTACTCCATATGTGGGCTGGTAGCTTACTGGGAGCTGGCTGAGCTACTCATATGTGGGCTGGTAGCTACTGGGAGCTGGCTGAAGCTACTCATATGTGGGCACTACCTGGGAAGCTGGCTGAGCTACTCATATGTGGCTGGTAGCTACTGGGAGCTGGCTGAGCTGTACTTCATATGTGGGCCTGGTAGCTACTGGGCGCTGGCTAGCTACTCATAGTGGGGGGGGGCTGGGGTAAAAAAAAGCTACTGGCGCTGGCTGAGCTACTCGTATGTGGCGGTAAGCTACTTGGCGCTGGTGAGCCTACTCGTATGTGGGGCTGGTAGCTACTGGGCGTGGCGGATCTACCTGTTGGAGATCCACTGTTCATATTTATACAGGCTGGTGAGAAATAGCTCATGTGTGTCTAATGACTAATTATTTATAATTGCACCTGTTCTGAGACATGTCATGATATTACCATAGTAACACCACAGGGATGAATCAGGTAGAAGTAGTGTTTTGATATATACCTGCTATGTGTATATATATCTGCTCTGACCTCCATGTGAAAAAGCTAATTGATCCTGAATCCTATGCCAAGTTTATTGTTCTTTAGTCACTGACTATTAAAAGGAATGTAGAACACAGTAACTGAGCCTGTCTGTGCAGAATGTTCCAGGGCAACGTGAGTCCATATGCATGCTAAACATAGAGACGTGGACAGAATAGAATATTGTGGTGATGTGTTCATACAAATAAGAGTCAATATTTGTGCAGATGTGCAGATAGCACGCATAAGGAGGAGAGGGACGGAGAGACGGACCACGGCGGGTACACAGATAACATTCTGTGTACCTGGAGACAAACGAAGGCACACGGAAAAGTCTTTAGGGAAGAGAGTGGAGGTTGCAGAACGAGAGAGAGGGAGAGATGGATAGATGAGACAACAGAGAGGGTAGGTCTTGCAGAAAGAGAGATGGATAGATGAGACAACAGAGAGGTAGCTAGGGTAGGTCTTGCAGACATTCCATTGCGTTAGTAATAATGGATGCATGGCCCAGGGTGATATGAATTGATTTTCTCTGTGTGGCTCCAGGCCTGCATACTGAGGCTCACAGAAATAATCTATTTAACCTGTGTACAGGACTGGGTCTGCATTCACCATCAAGGATACCTACATGGATGCATTGGCAAGAGAGAGACAGAGGCAGAGACAGTGAGAGACAGTGAGAGACAGACAGAGAGAAATAGAGACAGAGACACAGAGTCAGAGAAACAGAGGCAGAGACAGTGATGGAGCCAGAGACAGATAAAGCGACAGATAAAGCGACAGATAAAGCGACAGATAAAGCGACAGTGACGGAGACAGTGACGGAGACAGTGACGGAGACAGTGACGGAGACAGTGACGGAGACAGTGACGGAGACAGTGACGGAGACAGACAGAGGCAGATAGAGACACAGACAGAGTCAGACATATAGCGACAGAGACATATAGCGACAGAGACATATAGCGACAGAGACATATAGCGACCGAGACTATAGGCGACAGACGACTCTATAGGCGATCAGAGAGCTTATAGACGACAGACACCTATAGAAGGTCACGAGAGCAGAGACCTATGAGACAGAAGACCTATAGAGACAGAGCAGCAGGACAGAGAGAGACACAAGACAGTGACGGAGAAAAGACCTATAGAGACAGAGACCTATAGAGAGACAGAGATCCCCTATAGAACAAGACCTATCAGACAGAAAGACGACATAATCAGTGCGAGTCAGAGACCTGTAGCAGAACAGAGACCCTGATAGAGACAAGACAGAGACTATAAAGATCCGACGAGTTACGAGTGACAAGAGACAGAGACGCTATAGATGGACAGAGCCTCAATAGAGACAGACAGGCAGACATGTGATGGAATAGCAGACCAGAGCAGTGACGGGAGACAGAGACACTATATAGAGACGAGACTATAGAGACAGAGACGTATAGAGACAGAGAACCAGACAGACACAGACAGGATAGAGACACAGACAGTGACGGGTCAGAGACTTAGAGTCAGAGACCTGATAGAGACAGAGACCTGTACAGAGCAGAACAGACGACCTAGTAGACAGAGACAGAGAGATAGACATTAGTCCGACAGAGTAGACGAATGAGAGAGAAACGACAGGACACAGAATGGATAGAGCCAGAGATAGAGACACAAGACAGAGACAAGACAGTAGACATGAGATCAGAGACATATAGAGTCAGAGACATATAGAGAGTAGAGAGACAGACAGAGTCAGAGAGACAGACCTATAGTCAGAGGGAGAGAGATAGAGACAGTGCCGGTCTCCTGAGAGACTCCGCAGAGGACACACCAGACACAGACATATAGAACGTACCACGAACGACTAATGAGAGATCAAGAGAAGCCATGTCAGCACAGACAGTCTGATGACGATGAGACGAGGACAACACGAGAAGACACGATCACTGACCAGCAGAGCCACAGTAACAGGATCCGGACGAGCAACACGTACCGATCAGAGAAGACACGCTATTCGAGGTCACAGATACGGAGAAACACACACGTCGAGTCAGCAGGGAGACGAACACGGTGCAGCGAAGTCAAGGAGACACGTCGAGTCAGAGGGAGACACACAGAGACATGTAGAGACAGAGAGAGACAACGACAAGTTGGCTAAAATCAAACATAGACAGACTAGCATGATAATTCCCTTCCAGACAATCCCATTATAATACTAACACAGAAGTGCACCAGCGTTATGCAAAGCAACGCATGAGAGGAAAGCAGTGCAGCATCTGTGTTTGTTGACACTGGAGTACTCATGTGTGTGGTTACTGAGTAATCAACCTTTTGATGTATGGGGATGTTGGAGCCTACACACATCCTATACATTCTGTAGTGTACATGTCACACAAACTTATAGGCCTATAGGTTTTACAGTGGGTATAAAAAGGCACCACCCCCTTTCAAAATGTTCACCTTTTTTTGCCTTACAGTCTGAAATGAAAACGCATACAATTAGACTTTTTCCAGCTTTTTTGTTTTGTTTTTAAAAACTGAAAATGTATTCAAAGTAAAACAGTAAAATACCCTATTTGGATAAGTGAACCCCCCCTTAGAATTGTAATTGAAAACTTGCTGAGGTATAACCAACCACCTTCCAGATCACAAATCAAGCTAATTGGCTTCCATCTGTGATCAATTGTAGTGACTTTGATTAGTTGAGAATAAAAGCAGTTGTTCACAGAGGACTCCACTGCTTAGTACTGCAATTCAAAGCAAATAATCCAATATGGGCGGAAAGGTACAAGTCAGGGGATGGATATAAAAATATTTAAAGGCTTAGTCTTTAACCTCGGAGCAGAGTAAAGAAGTGGTTAAGTGTTAAGAGGTGGTTAAGGTGTATGGCACCACCCAGACCCTGCAAAGATCAGGCCGTCCCTCCAAACTGGATGACCGGGCAAGGAGGAGACTGATCAGAGAGGCTACCAGGAAGCCAATGGTGACTTTGAAGGATCTTCAGGTCATTATGGTAAAGACTGGTCAATGTGTGCATGTGACCACAATATCACAAGTGCTCCACTAATCTGACCTCTACGGGAGGACGGCAAGAAAAAAAGCCACATCAAGTGTCGTTTGAGCTTTGCCAAAAAGCACATTGTAGATTACGAGGCCAAGTGGCAAAAGGTGCTTTGGTCAGATGAGACAAAAAATAAAATATTGTGGCCAGAAAGCAAAACGATATGTCTGGCGAAAACTCAACACATCTTTCCACCAAAAGAACAGCATGCCTACAGTAAAGAACACCATGGTTACAGTAAAGAACACCATGGCTACAGTAAAGAACACCATGGTTACAATAAAGAACACCATGGTTACAGTAAAGAACACCATGGTTTACAGTAAGAACACCATGCTACAGTAAAGAACACCAGTCTACAGTAAAGAACATCCACCATGGTTACAGTAAAGAACACCATGGTTACAGTAAAGAACACCATGTCTACAGTAAAGAACACCATGTCTACAGTAAAAAACACCATGGTTACAGTAAAGAACACCATGGTTACAGTAAAGAACAGCATGGTTACAGTAAAGAACACCATGTCTACAGTACAAGAACACCATGTTACAGTAAAGAACAGCATGGTACAGTAAAGAACACCATGTCTACAGTAAAGAACACCATGGTTACAGTAAAGAACACCATGGTTAAGTAAAGAACACCATGCCTACAGTAAAGAACACCATGTCTACAGTAAAGAACACCATGGTTACAGTAAAGAACACCATGGTTACAGTAAGAACACTGTACGTAAAGAACACCATGCCTACAGTAAAGAACACCATGGTTACAGTAAAGAACACCATGGTTACAGTAAAGAACACCATGCCTACAGTAAAGAACACCATGTCTACAGTAAAGAACACCATGGTTACAGTAAAGAACAGCATGGTTACAGTAAAGAACACCATGTCTACAGTAAAGAACACCATGGTTACAGTAAAGAACACCATGGTTACAGTAAAGAACACCATGGTTACAGTAAAGAACACCATGTCTACAGTAAAGAACACCATGGTACAGTAAAGAACACCATGGTTACAGTAAAGAACACCATGGTTACAGTAAAGAACACATGGTTACAGTAAAAGAACACCATGTCTACAGTAAAGAACACCATGGTTACAGTAAAGACACGCATGGTTACAGTAAAGAAACACCATGTCTACAGTAAAGCACCATGGTTACAGTAAAGAACACCATGGTTACAGTAAAGAACACCATGTCCTACAGTAAAGAACACCATGTCTACAGTAAAGAACAGTAAAGAACACCATGCCTACAGTAAAGAACACCATGCCTAGAGTAAAGAACACCATGTCTACAGTAAAGAACACCATGCCTACAGTAAAGAACAGTAAAGAACACCATGCCACAGTAAAGAACACCATGGTTACAGTAAAGACAACCATGTCTACAGTAAAGAACACCATGCCTACAGTAAAGAAACACCATGCTACAGTAAAGAACAGTAAAGAACACCATGCCTACAGTAAATAACACCATGCCTACAGTAAATAAACACCATGGTTAACAAAAGACACCATGCCTACGTAAAGAACACCATGCCTACAGTAAAGAACACCATGCTACAGTAAAGAACACCATGGTTACAGTAAAGAACACCATGGTTACAGTAAAGAACACCATGGTTACAGTAAAGAACACCATGGTTACAGTAAAGAACACCATGGCTACAGTAAAGAACACCATGGTTACAGTAAAGAACACCATGTCTACAGTAAGTAAAGAAACACACGTGTAGCAGTAA
>NW_019943322.1:149496-163848 GCF_002910315.2 Salvelinus sp. IW2-2015
AAAAGAGAAGAGATTGGGCTGGTAGCTACTTGGCGCTGGCTGAGCTACTCGTATGTGGGCTGGTAGCTCTTGGCGCTGGCTGAGCTACTCGTATGTGGGCTGGTAGCTACTGGGCGCTGGCGATCTACCTGTTGGAGATCCACTGTTCATATTATACAGGCTGGTGAGAAATAGCTCATGTGTGTCTAATGACTAATTATTTATAATTGCACCTGTTTGAGACATGTCATGATATTACCATAGTAACACCACAGGGTGAATCAGGTAGAAGTAGTGTTTTGATATATACCTGCTATGTGTATATATACTCTGCTCTGACCTCCATGTGAAAAAGCTAATTGATCCTGAACCTATGCCAAGTTTATTGTTTCTTTAGTCACTGACTATTAAAAGGAATGTAGAACACAGTAACTGAGCCTGTCTGTGCAGAATGTTCCAGGGCAACGTGAGTCATATGCATGCTAAACATAGAGACGTGGACAGAATAGAATATTGTGGTGATGTGTTTCATACAAATAAGAGTCAATATTTGTGCAGATGTGCAGATAGCACGCATAAGGAGGAGAGGGGACGGAGAGACGGACCACGGCGGGTACACAGATAACATTCTGTGTACCTGGAGACAAACGAAGGCACACGGAAAAGTCTTTAGGGAAGAGAGTGGAGGTTGCAGAACGAGAGAGAGGAGAGATGGATAGATGAGACACAGAGAGGGTAGGTCTTGCAGAAAGAGAGATGGATAGATGAGACACAGAGAGGTAGCTAGGGTAGGTCTGCAAGACATTCCATTGCGTTAGTAATAATGGATGCATGGCCCAGGGTGATATGAATTGATTTTCTCTGTGTGGCTCCAGGCCCTGCATACTGAGGCTCACAGAAATAATCTTTTAACCTGTGTACAGGAACTGGGTCTGCATTCACCATCAAGGATACCTACATGGATGATTGGCAAGAGAGAGACAGAGGCAGAGACAGTGAGAGACAGTGAGAGACAGACAGAGAGAAATAGAGACAGAGACACAGAGTCAGAGAACAGAGGCAGAGACGTGATGGAGCCAGAGACAGTAAAGCGACAGAATAAAGCGACAGATAAAGCGACAGATAAAGCACAGTGAACGAGACAGTGACGGAGACAGTGACGGAGACAGTGACGGAGAAGTGACGGAGACAGTGACGGAGACAGACAAGAGGCAGATAGAGACACAGACAGAGTCAGACATATAGCGACAGAGACATATAAGCGACAGAGGACATAATAGCGACAGAGACATATAGCGACAGAGACATATAGCGACAGAGACCTATAGCGACACAGCTATAGAGACAGACACCTATAGAGTCAGAGACAGAGACCTATAGAGACAGAGACCTATAGAGAGACACAGACAGATAGACGACAGCAGAACGTGAACGGAGAAGAGACCTATAGAGACAGAGACCTATAGAGACAGAGACCTATAGAGACAGAGACCTATAGAGACAGAGACATTAGCGACAGAGACCTATAGCGACACAGCTATAGAGACAGACACCTATAGAGTCAGAGACAGAGACTATGAGAACAGAGACTATAGAGACAGACACAGACAGATAGAGACACAGACAGTGACGGAGACAGAGACCTATAGAGACAAAGACCTATAGAGACGAGACCTATAGAGACAGAGACCTTAGAGACAGACACAGACAGATAGAGACACAGACAGTGACGGAGTCAGAGACCTGTAGAGTCAGAGACCTGTAGAGACAGAGACCTGTAGAGACAGAGACTGTAGAGACAGAGACAGAGATAAACAGAGTCCGACAGAGTTAGAGAGGATAGAGACATATAGAGACAGAGACAGTGATGGAGTCAGAGACAGAGATAGAGACACAGACAGAGACACAGACAGTGATGAGTCAGAGACATATAGAGTCAGAGACATATAGAGATAGAGACAGACACAGAGTCAGAGAGACAGACCTATAGTCAGAGACGGAGAGAGATAGAGACAGTGACGGAGTCAGAGACAGACAGAGACACAGACACAGACATATAGAGCCAGAGATAGAGATAGAGACACAGGACAGTGATGAGACAGAGACAGAACAGAGACAGACAGACAGAGACAGACACTCAGAGTCAGAGGGAGAGAGAACACGTCGAGTCAGAGGGAGACACGTCGAGTCAGAGGGAGACACGTCGAGTCAGAGGGAGACACGTCGAGTCAGAGGGGACAGTCAGTCAGAGGAGACACGTCGAGTCAGAGGGAGACACGTCGAGTAGAGGAGACGTCGAGTCAGAGGGAGACACACAGAGACATGTACGAGACAGAGAGAGACACGACAAGTTGGCTAAAATCAAAAGATAGACAGACTAGCATGATAATTCCCTTCCAGACAATCCCATTATAATACTAACACAGAAGTGCACCAGCGTTATGCAAAGCAACGCATGAGAGGAAAGCAGTGCAGCATCTGTGTTTGTTGACACTGGAGTACTCATGTGTGTGGTTACTGAGTAATCAACCTTTTGATGTATGGGGATGTTGGAGCCTACACACATCCTATACATTCTGTAGTGTACATGTCACACAAACTTATAGGCCTATAGGTTTTACAGTGGGTATAAAAAGGCACCACCCCCTTTCAAAATGTTCACCTTTTTTTGCCTTACAGTCTGAAATGAAAACGCATACAATTAGACTTTTTGCAGCTTTTTGTTTTTGTCTACAGTTAAAGAACACCATGCCTACAGTAAAAAGAACAGTAAAAAAACACCCATGACTACTGTAAGAACATCACACCTTACAGTAAAGAACACCATGTCTACAGTTAAAGAACAAGTAAAGAACACCATGCCTACAGTAAAGAACACCATGTCTAACAGTAAAGAACACCATGACTACAGTAAAGAACAGTAAAGAACACCCATGCCTACTGTAAAGAACACACCATTTCCTACAGTAACAGAGCAAGTAAAGAACATCACGCCTACAGTAAAAGAACACCATGCCTACAGTAAAGAACACCATGCCTAACAGTAAAGAACACCATGGCCTACAGTAAGAACACCATGTCTACAGTAAAGAACACCATGGCTACAGTAAAGAACAGTAAAGAACACCATGGCTTACAGTAAAGAACACCATGGTTTACAGTAAAAGAACCCATGGTTACAGAGAACACCATGTCTACAGTAAAGAAACAGTAAAAAACACCATGACTTACTGTAAAGAACATCATGGCTACAGTAAAGAACACCATGGTTACAGTAAAGAACACCTGGCTACAGTAAAGAACACCATGGCTAAGCAAAGAACACCATGTCACAGTAAAAGAACACCATGCTCCAGTAAAGAACAGTAAAGAACACCATGGTTACAGGTAAAGAACACCATGTCTACAGTAAAGAACACCATGTCTACAGTAAAAAACACCATGGTACAGTAAGAACACCATGTCTACAGTGAAGAACAGTAAGAACACCATGTCTACAGTAAAGAACACCATGCCTACAGTAAAGAACCAGTAAAAAACACCATGACTACGTAAAGAACATCACACCTACAGTAAAGAACACCATGTCTACAGTAAAGAACAGTAAAGAACACCATGCCTACAGTAAAGAACACCATGTCTACAGTAAAGAACACCATGACTACAGTAAAGAACAGTTAAAGAACACCATGCTACTGTAAAGAAACCATTCTACAGTAAAGAGCAGTAAAAGCATCACGCTACAGTAAAGAACACCATGCTACAGTAAAGCACACATGCTACAGTAAAGAACACCATGGCTACAGTAAAGAACACCATGTCTTACAGTAAAGAACACCATGGCTACAGTAAAGAAACAGTAAAAGAACACCATGGCTACAGTAAAGAACACCATGGTTACAGTAAAGAACACCATGGTTACAGTAAAAACACCATGTCTACAGTAAAGAACAGTAAAAAAAACACCATGACTACTGTAAAGAACATCATGGCTACAGTAAAGAACACATGGTTACAGTAAGAACACCATGGCTACAGTAAAGAACACCATGGCTACAGCAAAGAACACCATGTCTACAGTAAAAGAACACCATGCCTACAGTAAAGAACAGTAAAGAACACCATGGTTACAGTAAAGAACACCATGTCTACAGTAAAGAACACCATGTCTACAGTAAAAAACACCATGGCTACAGTAAAGACACCATGTCTACAGTGAAGAACAGTAAAGAACACCATGTCTACAGTAAAGAACACCATGCCTACAGTAAAGAACAGTAAAAAAACCATGACGCTACGTAAAGAAACATCACACTACAGTAAAGAACACCATGTCTACAGTAAAGAACAGTAAAGAACACCATGCCTACAGTAAAGAACACCATGTCTTACAGTAAGAACACCATGTCGTAGAACAGTAAAGAAACACATGCCTACTGTAAAGAACACATTTCTACAGTAAAGACAGTAAAGAACACAGTCCTACAGTAAAGAACACCATGCCTACAGTAAAGAACACCATGCCTACAGTAAAGAACACCATGCCTACAGTAAAGAACACCATGCCTACTGTAAGAAACACCATGTCTACGAAAATAAAACCATTCCTACAGTAAAGAACAGTAAAGACACCATGCCTACAGTAAAGAACACCATGCCTACAGTAAAGACACCATGCCTAACGGTAAAGAACACCATGCCCTACAGTAAGAACAGTAAAGAACACAATGTCTACAGCAAAGAACACCATGTCTACAGTAAAGAACACCATGCCTACAGTAAAGAACACACCATGTCACAGTAAAGAACAGTAAAAGAACACCATGCCTACAGTAAAGAAACAGTAAAGAACACCATGTCTACAGTAAAGAACAGTAAAGAACACCATGCCTACAGTAAAGAACACCATGTCTACAGTGAAGAACAGTAAAGAACACCATGGCTACAGTAAGACACCATGCTACAGTGAAGAACAGTAAAGAACACCATGGCTACAGTAAAGAACACCATGGTTACAGTAAAGACACCATGCCTACTGTAAAGAACACCATGTCTACAGGTAAAGAACAGTAAAAAACACCGATGACTACTGTAAGAACATCATGGCACAGTAAAGAACACATGGTTACAGTAAAGAACACCATGCCTAAGTAAAAGACCACCATGGTTACAGTAAAGAACACCATGGACTACAGTAAAGAACACCATGGTTACAGTAAAGAACACCGTGGCTACAGTAAAGAAACACCATGGCTACAAGTAAAGAACAGTAAAGAACACAATGGCTACAGTAAAGAACACCATTGGTTACAGTAAAGAAACACCATGGTTACAGTAAAGAACACCATGTCCTACAGTAAAGAACACCACGTCTACATTAAAGAACACCATGGCTACAGTAAAGAACACATGTCACAGTAAAGAACACCATGTTCAGTAAGAACCATGCTACAGTAAAGAACAGTAAAAACACCATGACTACTGTAAAGAACATCATGGTGACAGTAAGAACACCATGGTTCTACAGTAAAAGAACACCATGGCTACAGTAAAGAACACCATGGCTACAGCAAAGAACACCATGTCTACAGTAAAGAACACCATGCCTACAGTAAAGAACAGTAAAAGAACACCATGGTTACAAGAAGAACACCATGTCTACAGTAAAGAACACCATGTCTACAGTAAAGAACACCATGGCTACAGTAAAGAACACCATGTTCCAGTGAAGACAGTAAAGAACACCATGTCTACAGTAAAGAAACACCATGCCTACAGTAAAGAACAGTAAAAACACATGACTACTGTAAGAACATCACACCTACAGTAAAGAACACCATGTCTACAGTAAAGAACAGTAAAGAACACCAATGCCTACAGTAAAGAACACCATGCCCTACAGTAAGAAAACACATGTCTACAGTAAAGAACACATGACTAACAGTAAAAGAACAGTAAAGAACACCATGCCTACTGGTAAAGAACACCATTTCTACAGTAAAGAGCAGTAAAGAACATCACGCCTACAGTAAAGAACACCATGCCTACAGTAAAGAACACACCATGCCTACTGTAAAGAACACCATGTCTACTGAGAACAACCCTTAACAGTAAAGAACACCATGTACTACACAGTACAGAGAACACCATGCCTACTGTAAAGAACACCATGTCTACAGAAAAATAAAACCATTCCTACAGTAAAGAACAGTAAAGAACACCATGCCTACAGTAAAGAAACACCATGCCTACAGTAAAGAACACCATGCCTACGGTAAAAACACCATGCCTACAGTAAAGAACAAGTAAAGAACACCATGTCTACAGCAAAGAAAACCATGTCTACAGTAAAGAACACCATGCTCCTACAGTAAGAAACACCATGTCTACAGTAAAGAACAGTAAAAGAACACCATGCCTACAGTAAAGAACACCATGCCTACAGTAAAGAACACCATGCCTACAGTAAAGAACACCATGCCTACGGTAAAGAACACCATGCCTACAGTAAAGAACAGTAAAACACCATGTCTACAGCAAAGAACACCATGTCTACCAGTAAAGAAACACATGGTTTACAGTAAAGAACACCATGTCTACTGTAAAGAACACCATGTCTACAGTAAAGAACAGTAAGAACACCACGCCTACGTAAAGAACACCACACTACAGTAAAGAACACCACGACTACAGTACAGAACACCATGCCTACAGTAAAGAACACCATGCCTACAGTAAAGAACACCATGCCTACAGTAAATAACAGTAAAGAACACCATGCCTACAGTAAAGAACACCATGCCTACAGTAAAGAACAGTAAAGAACACAATGCCTACAGTAAAGAACACATGCCTACAGTAAAGAACACATGCCTACAGTAATAACAGTAAAAGAACACCATGACTACTGTAAATAACAGTAAAGAACACCATGCCTACAGTAAGAACACCATGCCTACAGTAAAGAACCCATGCCTACAGTAAAGAACACCATGCCTACTGTAAAGAAGAACCATGTCTACAGTAAAGAACACCATGCCTACAGTAAAGACACCACGCCTACAGTAAAGAACACCATGCCTACAGTAAAGAACAGTAAAGAACACATGCCTACAGTAAAGAACACCATGTCTACAGTAAAGAACACCATGTCTACACTAAATAACAGTAAAGAACACCATGCCTACAGTAAAGAACACCATGTCTACAGTAAATAACAGTAACACATGCCTACAGTAAAGAACACCATGCCTACAGTAAAGAACAGTAAAGAACACCATCCTACAGTAAAGTACACCATGCCTACAGTAAAGAACACCATGCCTACAGTAAATAACAGTAAAGAACACCATGACTACTGTAAATAACGTAAAGAACACCATGCCTCACGTAAAGAACACCATGCCTACAGTAAAGAACACCATGCCTACAGTAAATACAGTAAAGAACACACCATGTCTACAGTAAAGAACACCATGTCTACAGTAAAGAACACCATGTCAAGTAAAGAATGGCGGTGGCAGCATCCTGTTGTGGGGGTGTTTCTCTGGAGCACTGGAGCACTTGTCAGGACAGATGGAAAAATTGACAGTCCAAAATACCGACAGATTCTTGAGGAGAACTGCAGCCCTCTGCCAGGAAGTTGAAAACGGGAAGATGGTTCACTTTTCAATATGACCCCAAAGCACACCGCCTAAGCAACCGTTCAGTGGTTGAAGGACAAGAAGGTGAATGTCCTTGAGCGTGTAGTCAGAGTCCCGACCTCAATCACATTGAGAATCTGAAGAATGACTTGAAGATTGCAGTCCATGACCGATCCCCATGCAATTTGACTGAGCTTTGAACAATTCTACAAGGAAGAATGGGCAAATATTGCACAGTCTAGGTTTGCAAAGTTAGTAGAGACGTATTCAAAGAGACTCACTTGGATATTGTGTGTTACTGTGTTTTTCATTTCAGGCTGTAGGGCAACAAAAGGTGAAACATTTTTGAAAGGGGGGTGGTACTTTCTATACCCACTGTAACTAGTGCATGGAGTTGTATTAGGCTAAATTACTGTTTTATGACGTATTGACCAGTACAGTTGTCAAAGCATGGGACGAATGTCAGCCCCTTTTCAGCAAAGCCACAAGTACAGAGTATAACTTCTCTAAAAAGATTTATTAATCTACCCTTTAACTGTTTCAACGGTATCTTCTACCGTTAACTTGTTTCAACGGTATCTTCTACCGTTAACTGTTTCAACGGTATCTTCTACCCGTTAACTGTTTCAACGGTATCTTCTACCCGTTAACTGTTTCAAACGGTATCTTCTACCCGTTAACTGTTTCAACGGTATCTTCTACCCGTTAACTGTTTCAACGGTATCTTCTACCCTTTAACTGTTTCAACGGTATCTTCTAAACCCGTTAACTGTTTCAACGGTATCTTCTACCCGTTAACTGTTTCAACGGTATCTTCTACCCGTTAACTGTTTCAACGGTATCTTCTACCCGTTAGCGGTTTCAACGGTATCTTCTACTCTTTCCATTGATTCATAGTCAACTCAGAGCAGTTGATAAAAGTCAAACACATATAGGCTAATCTGTATAGATGGAAGTTCTCATGTAGTAATTGCTCTCCGACATTACTAACATGAACAAAACAAGACTTCAATTGACAAGTATGTGGCTGGGGACCGCTAGATGACGTTTTTAATCCCCTGTCTGATAGACGAGGAGGTTTATAATAATGTAACTTCAGAGATAATGCGTACAGCATCTATAGAGTAGAGTGATCAGTGGAGCCAGAGCTGCACTAGACCCCTGGGTGGRTATGAGAGAGAGATAATGAAAGAGAGAGAGAGAGAACTTTAGAGAGAGAGAGATTGAGAGAGAGATAGCTGGAAAGAGAGAGAACTAATGATAGTTAGTTTTTTAATGATTTTTAGCCATCACCCCTGGGAACCTGACTGTGCCTCATTTGCCAGTAATTAATACAACTTGGGCTTTTATGTCACGTCTCATTTCCAGAGCTGGATTTCTACAGTTGGCATGTTGGTCTGCCATCACTTCACAGAGGAGGAGAGATTGTTATGTTGAGTTCGCCGAGTACCTCTTTTCTCTCTCTATAAGTTCCTCTCTTCCTCTCTGCATGACCTCTGTGTGTTTGCGCTCTCTCTTACTCTCTCTTCCCCTCCTCCCTTTCTCTGGCCCTATTTCAATTCAATTCAAAGGGCTTTATTGGCATGGTAAACATATGTTTACATTGCAAAATCAGGTGAAATAGATCATAAACAAAAGTGAAAAAAACTATAAAAAATGAACACTAAACATTACACTCACAAAAGTTCTAAAGGAATAGAGGCATTTCAAATGTCATATTATGTCTATATGCAGTGTGTAACGATATGCAAATAGTTATAGTACAAAAGGGAAAATAAATCAACATAAACATGGGTTCTATTTACAATGTTCTTCAATAGTTGCCCTTTTCATGTGGCAACAGGTCACAAATCAATTTGGTCTTTGTCCCATTTTGTGAATTCTTGGTTGGTGAGCGGACCCCAGACCTCACATCCATGATGGGAAATTGGTTCAATAACTATTTCAAGTATTTTAAGCCAGATCCTAATTGGTAGGTCAAATTGTATGTTCCTTTTGATGGCATAGAAGGCCCTTCTTGCATTGTCCCTCAGATCCTTCACAGCTTTGTGGAAGTTACCTGTGGCGCTGATGTTTAGGCCGAGGTATGTATCGTTTTTGTGTGCTCTAGGGAAACAGTGTCTAGATGGAATTTGTATTTGTGGAATTAGTGCCCTCACTAATTCGTTGATATATATGTTGAAGAGGTGGGGCTTAAGTTGCACTCTGTCTCACTCCACGGCCCTGTGGAAAGAAATGTGTTTTTTTGCCTATTTAACTGCACACTTGTTGTTTGTGTACATGGATTTTATAACGTCCAATGTGTTTTCCAAATTGAGTCAAAAGCGTTTTTGAAATCAGCAAAGCATGAGAAGATTTTTCTTTGTTTTGGTTTGTTTGTTTGTCAATTAGGGAGTGCAGGGTGAATACGTGGTCTGTCATACGGTTATTTTGTAAAAATCCAATTTGACATTTGCTCAGTACATTGTTTTCACTGAGGAAATGTGCAAGTCTGCTGTTAATGATATTTCAGAGGATTTTCCAAGGTTGCTGTTGAAGCAAATCCCACGGTAGTTATTGGGATCAAATTTGCTACACTTTTGTGGATTGGGGTGATCAGTCACTGGTTATAAAAATTGGGGAAGATACCAGAGATGAGGATGATGTAAAAGAGTTTAAGTATAACCAATTGGACTTTGTGGTCTGTATATTTATCATTCATTAGGATACCATCAACACACAGGCCTTTTGGGTTGGAGGGTTTGCATTTTTTTCTGTAGTTCATTCAGGGTAAGTGGAGAATCCAGTGGGTTCTGTAGTCTTTAATAGTTGATTCTAAGATGTGCATTTATCATGTAAACTCACAAAAAAAGAAATGTCCCTTTTTCAGGACCCTGTCTTTCAAGATAATTCGTAAAAATCCAAATGACTGCACAGATCTTCATTGTAAAGGGTTTAAACACTGTTTCCCATGCTTGTTCAATGAACCATAAACAATGAATGAACATGCAACTGTGGAACAGTCGTTAAGACACTAACAGTTACAGACGGTAGGCAATTAAGATCACAGTTATGCCTTTCTACTGACTCTGAAAAACACCAAAAGAAAGATGCCTAGGGTCCCTGCTCATCTGCCGTAAACATGCCTTAGGCATGCTGCAAGGAGGCATGAGGACTACAGATGTGGCCAGGGCAATACATTTCAATGTCCGTACTGTGAGACGTCTAAGACAGCGCTACAGGGAGACAGGACGGACAGCTGATTGTCCTCGCAGTGGCTGACCACATGTAACAACACCTGCACAGGATCGTACATCGAACATCACACCTGCGGGACAGGTACAGGATGGCAACAAACAACTGCGCCGAGTTACACCAGGAACACACAATCCCTCCATCAGTCCTCAAACTGTCCGCAACAGGCTGAGAGAGGCTGGACTGAGGGCTTGTAGACCTGTTGTAAGACAGGTCCTCACCAGACATCACCGCAACAAACGTCGCCTATGGGCACAAACCCAACGTCGCAGGACCAAACAGGACTGGCAAAAGTGGCTCTTCACTGACGAGTTCGCGTTTTGTCTCACCAGGGTGATGGTCGGATTCGCGTTTATCGTCAAAAGGAATGAGAGTTAACCAAGGCCTGTACTCTGGAGCGGGATCGATTTGGAGGTGGAGGGTCCGTCATGGTCTGGTGCGCTGTGTCACAGCATCATCGGACTGAGCTTGTTGTCATTGTAGGCAATCTTGAATCTGGTAAGAAACAGGGAAGACATCCTCCTCCCCTCGTGTGTACCCTTCTGCAGCTCATCCTGACATGACCCTCCAGCATGACAATGCCACCACATACTGCTCGTTCTGTGCGTGATTTCCGTGCAAGACAGGAATGTAGTGTTCCGCCATGGTCAGCAAAGAGCCCGGATCTCAATCCCATGAGCACGTCAAGGACCTGTTGGATCAGAGGTGAGGGCTAGGGCCATTCCCCCCCAGAAATGGAGATGCACTGCAGTACTTAATGCAGCTGGTGGCCACACCAGACACTGACTGTTACTTTTGATTTTGACCCCCCCCTTGTTCAGGGACACATTTTTCCACTTTTGTTAGTCACATGTCTGTGGGAACTTGTTTCAGTTTATGTCTCAGTTGTTGAATCTTGTTATGTTCATACAAATATTTACACATGTTAAGTTTGCTGAAATAAACGCAGTTGACAGTGAGAGAGGACGTTTCTTTTTTTGCTGAGTTATGTTTTTGCTGTTTTTAAGAGCCAAAAAGATTAGAGAAGTGGTTAACCCATACATCTCTGTTTTGGATAGATAATTCTTTGTGTTGTTTGTTTTCCAATTTTCCCAGAAGTGGTTAGATTCTGTGGATTCTCAATTACATTGAGTTTGTTTCTGATGTACTGTTCCTGCTTTTCAGTAGTGTATTTCCTGTTTTGTTTTAGTGATCACCAAAGTGAAGGTGTAGGTCTCAGGTTTTCTGGGTCTCTATGCTTTGGGTTGGATTGGTTTCTCAATTTCTTTGTTAGGTGTTTGCATTCTTGATCAAACCATTTGTCGTTGTTGTTAATTTTCTTAGGTTGTCTGCTTGAAATGTTTAGAATTGATATGGGAAGCTGAGAGGTCAAATATACTGTTTAGGTTTTCTATTACGAAGTTTATACCTTCACYATTACAGTGGAACGTTTTGTCCAGGAAATTGTCTAGAAGGGATTGAATTTGTTGTTGCCTAATTGTTTTTTGGTAWGTTTCCACACTTTCCTTCCATCTATAGCATGTCATAATATTATTCAGTTCCTTTGGCATTGATGCCTCATGATTGAGTATTGCTCTTTTCAAGTAGACTGTGATTTTGCTGTGATCTGATAGGGGTGTCAGTGGGCTGACTGTGAACGTTCTAAGAGACTCTGGGTAGAGGTCAGAGATAAAGTAGTCTACAGTACTACTGCCAAGAGATGAGCTATAAGTGTACCTACCATAGAAGTCCCCTTGAAGCCTACCATTGACTATGAACATACCCAGCGTCCGACAGAGCTGCAAGAGTTGTGACTCATTTTTGTTGGTTATGTTGTCGTAGTTGTGTCTAGGGGGGCATATTGGAGAGGGAATACTGTCACCTCCAGGTAGGTGTTTGTCCCCCTGTGTGTTGAGGGTTTCAGGTTGTTGTCTAGTTCTGGCATTTAGGTCACCACAGACTAGTACATGTCTCTGGGCCTGGAAATTGTTGATCTCCCCTCTAGGATGGAGAAGCTGTCATCGTTAAAGTATGGGGATTATATTGGGGGGATATAGGTAGCACACATGAGGAAAAAAATTTCTCTGTTGAGATAATGTTCTTATTAATTTCTAGCCAGATGTAAAATGTTCCTGTTTTGACTCATTTAAAAGCGGTCTGCTCTATACCAAGTATACTCTATATCATTAGCATACCCCCTGAGTCTCTTCTCTGTTTCACACCTGGTAGTTTGGTGGATGGGACTACCAGCTCTCTGTAACCTAGAGGGCAACCAGTGGGTCCATCTCCTATGTACCATGTTTCTTGTAGGATGACAACGTCCGCAATTCAAACTTCTTTGATGAAATCTGGGTTCCTGCTCTTTAGGCCAAAGGCAGATGACCTCAGACCTTGTATATTACAGGATGAGATAGTAAAGGCTTTGTGTTCCATAGTGTCTAGTGTTGTTTTTGTGTGGTTTAGGCCCGGACCATCACAGGAGGTGTGAGCAGAGCATGTTGAGCATCTGATACATACCTCTTAGGTCGCAGGATGGGGCTTGGGCGGGTGTAATGTTGGGGGTTGGGCCTGTTGCTCTGCTCACATCCTGGGCATATGTCCTGCTGTCATGTTGAGGTCCTTGCTGCAAGGGCAGTGGGCAGGGGGCATGGGTTGGGCAGAAGGGGCCTATGTCTGATATGGGGGGGCCTATATAGGGTGTGGCCAGGGTTTACTTGGGGAGGTCTTAACTGGTTGGGGTGTGGCTGGTGATGCTGTGGTCCGGGTGTAGGTCCTCCATGTTCCACCTCCATTCTTCCCAGTCACTCTATGTTACCTCCCATGTATCATGTTCACCCTTCCATGTCCCGTCCATTGTTTCAGGTCCTCGTCCTTCCATCATGTATCATGTTCCATGTTCCACCTTCCATTTTCCATGTTCCACCTTCCATGGACTTCAGGATAACAGCAGAGTGGAGCACCCCCCTATCCACATCGACGGGAACACAGCTAGAGAAGGTGGAAAGTTTTAAGTCCTTGGCGTACACATCAAGGACAAACGTAAATGGTCTCCACCCACACAGACTGTGTGGGTGAAGAAGGCACAACAGCACCTCTTCAACTTCAGGAGGATGAAGAAATGTCTTGTCACTTAAAACCCTCACAAACTTTTACAGATGCACATTGAGAGCATCCTGTCGGGCTGTATCACCACCTGGCTATGCAACTGCACCGCCACAACCGCAAGGCTCTCCAGAGGGTGTGCGTCTGCACAACGCATAACCGGGGACAAACTACCTGCCCTCCAAGACACCTACAGCACCCGATGTCACAGGAAGGCCAAAAGATCAAGGACAACAACCACCGAGCCACTGCCTGTTACGCCCACTACCACCAGAAGGCGAGGTCAGTACAGGCTCCATCAAAGCTGTACCGAGAGACTGAAAAACAGCTTCTATCTCAAGGCCATCAGACTGTTAAACACGTCTTCACTAAACACAGAGAGGCTGCGGTCCTACATACAGAATGACAATCATTG
>NW_019943322.1:167450-171736 GCF_002910315.2 Salvelinus sp. IW2-2015
ATCATTGGCCACTTTAATAAATGGATCACTCGTCACTTTAATAATGTTTACATATCTTACATTACTCATCTCATATGTATATACTGTATTTTATACCAYCTATTGCATCTTGCCTWTGYCGMTCTGTYATTGCTCMTCCATATATTTATATGTACKGTATATAATCCTCTTCCATTCCTTTACTTAGATTTGTGTGTATTAGGTAGTTGTTGTGGAATTGTTAGATTACTTGGTAGACATTGCTGCACTGTCGGAACTAGAAGCACAAGCATTTCGCTACACTCGAAATAACATCTGCTAACCATGTGTATGTTACCAATACAATTTGATTTGATTTGATGTTCCATCCTCATGTTTCATGTTTTACCTTCCATGTTTCATGTTCCACCTTCCATGTTTCATGTTCCACCTTCCATGTTTCATGTTCCACCTTCCATGTTTCATGTTCCACCTTCCATGTTTCATGTTCCACCTTCCATGATTCATGTTCCACCTTCCATGTTTCATGTTTCACGTTCCACTTTCCGTGTTCCACCTTCCATGTTTCATGTTCCACCTTCCATGTTCAATGATCAAATCAAATCAAATGTTATTTGACACATGTGCCGAATACAACAGGTGTAGACCTTACAATGAAATGCTTACTTACTATTCCCCCTCAGGAGGGGGACCAACGATGCAGTTTTAAGAAAATACCTAAAAAATAAAAGTAAAAAAAGAGCAATAAGAGATAAGAAAAACAAATAATTAAGAGAGAGAATCCCCCAGCCTGTTTCATGCAGCCGTGGTAACCCCAAAGCCGTTCTGCAACGTGTAACCCAGCCCTGTTCTGCACCGCTGGGGTAACCCACCAGACTGTTCAGCACCGATAACCCCCAGACTGTTACTGCACCGTGGTAATCCCCATCTCTTTCTTGCACGGGGTAACACCCCAGCCCTGTTCTGCACCGTGGTAACACCAGATCTGTTAGCAGGGTTAACCCCCACTTTAACTGCACGTGGTAACCCCAGCCTGTCTGCATCAGTGGTAAACCAGATCCTTTCTGCACGCGTGCGGTACCCCCATCCTGTTACTGCAACGTGGGTAACCCCAGCCGTTTCTGCACCGGTGGGTAACCCAGCTCTGTCTGATCAACCATCTGAAAAACCACATCACAGCAATCAAGACAGCTACAGGCCATTTGGCAGCAGATGTCACGTGAAATCAGAATTACCAAAACATCACAAAGAACTTTGGACTAATAATACTGCTAGTATCAACTTCCCGATTATAATCTAAACCAAGCTCTAATGTCCAAAATGGTTACATACTGACTTCCATTTATGTAAATACGAGTTGGAAACTCTTATCACTGCTTAAAATTAAGGTAACCAATATCCCGAGTAACGAATAGAAGCAAGGTCATGACCAGTATGATGCCAACTGAAAAGTGAAGAGTGGACATTAGAACAGGTAACAGGAGAGGTGACAGAAGGAAAACTATGGAAGAGGTGACAGTAGATGAGACAAGGAAGAGGTGACAGGAGATGAACAAAAGGGAAATACTTTAGTATCAGAGGTATCAGGTGAAAAATCAACTTTAGAATCACCTTGTCAAATCAAGTCTAAAACATTACACATTTCGTGTCACTCAGAGAGTTATGAATGGCGCCGCGTAGGAGGCTGCCAAGTCTTATCAAGCCCTCAACCAAATCCTGTATTTTGCTTGTTTTTTGGCATTGTTCGTACTTGTTTTGTATATGTTGCTGCTACCTCCACTAGACCAGGAAAAAAGAGCTCTAAGCATCAATTACTGGGATTAGCCACACTCAACTGGACAAAAGTTATTTCTTACATTATGAGTCAAGACTACGAGGGGATATACTGTTAACACCCGACTGGCCCCATCCCCGTGGATTCTGCTGGACAAAGGAAAACGTAGGTTTCGCGGAAAGATCCTACGGGTATCTCCTGTGAGTCATCAGTGCGACGAGAGGATTATATCTGTCTTGTCTTCATGTCTGCTAGCTAGACTTTCATCACTGGAAAAAATGACGGACAAACTGAAAGATGTATTAATCTAACCAACGGACATTTAATAAACTTCGTAATAATTTTAAAGCTTCCACCCGAGTCGTGGAATGAATCGATGACATTAAGAAACAGAGAGCTGCGTGTATAAACACTTCCTATCGAGTCAGGACAGAACAGCAGCCCTGGTAAGACATGGGGCGGATTGGGCCTCATTATATTTATGAAATCAGTTGTGCCGATAATCCTTAAGGAGAGTCTCAGAATTTTGCCATTCTCCTATAGGAAAGTTATCTTTACAGATTACAAAGGAACACAGCACAGAGGAGCTGCCCAGTGACACAGCCTACCTAGAACGAGACTAAACTAGACTTCTATGCTCGCTCTAAAGGCAAATAACCTACTGAACAGTGCATTGACGAGCATCAACTAAATCTGGAGACTGTGTTGAATCACTGCTCTCCAGGCAGCCGATTGTGAGTAAGACCATTTAAACTAGGTCAATCATATCACAATTGCCGCTGCTAGACGGATAAACCATGCGCTGACCAAGCTGTGCAAGTGTTTCACTGACAATATTGTTCAACCCTCATCACTGTCGATCTGTAAATTAGCCAACAATGTTCCAAGTCAGACCACCATAGATCCCTGTGCTCAAGAAACTAAGAGGTGTACTGCTCAAATGATTACCATGACACAGTAGGACTTCAATGTCTGTAGCCAATGAAAATTGCTTTGAAAGGCTGGTCATATCGGCTCACAACATCATATACCAGCAAACCCTAGACCACCTCCAGATTTGCATACGCACAAACAGATCCACCAGATGATTGGCATAATTCTTTGCACTAACACTGCCTTTCCACTGACAAAATAAACACCTATGTGTAGAATGCTAAATTCATAGTGACCTACAGCCAACGTTAACACCATAGGCCCCTCAGAAGACTCATCACTAAGGATATGATGGACCTGACCATACGTCAACGACTCCATCCACCACAGTCATAGAGTTCTCTTCTGCTACCGACGGCAAGCGCGTACAAAGCCGCGCCAAGCCTCAGTCCAAGCGAGCTCTAAACATACTATCTACCCAAACACGACCTGAAACAAGCTAAAATCAATGACTAACCAGTACAATGCAACCCCCCCCACCGCACTGCTACTCCACTATGCCAATATCACTTAAACAACCTAACTGCTTACATTAATTATTTCTGTCAATTACCTTCGACAGACCGGTTCCCGGCCAGCATTGACATCTACAGTACTCACCGTTATCGCATTGCTTACCGTATACCCTATATGCCTCCACATGACTCTGTACCAGTTACCCGTCCTGTGTATAATGCCTTCACACAATTGACATCTGAAGCAGTACGTCTCGCCTGTATATAGCCACTCCATGAATGACTTGTACCAGTACCACCTGTATATAGCCTCCACATTGACTCTGTAGCCAGTACCCCTGTACTGCCCTGAATTTGCTTGTACCAGTACCCGCTTATTATATAGCCTCCACATTGCTCTAGGTACATGGTAATCGCACCCTTGTTATATCTAGCCTCCACATTGACATCTGTACGCGTACGCAGCCTGATATAGCCTCCACATTTGCTGACTTGTACCAGTTTACGTGCCCTGTAATCCTACGACACTTCCAGTCCAATCTCCATGACTCTGCTAACGGTAACCTCCTATATATGACCTCCACATTGACTCTGTACCATACCCCTGATATAGCTCACTTGACTCTGTACCGTACCTGGCTTCTCGGTATATAGCCTCCATCATTGACTCTGTACCAGTAGCCCTTATATAGCTCCAATTGACTCTGTACCAGTAACCCCCCGTATAGCCTCCACATGCACTCGTCAGTACCTCGTATAATACCTCCAACATTGGAGAACTCTGTACTGGACTCCCTGTATAAGCCTCCACATGAATCTGTACCGTACCTCCAACCCCTGTATTAGCCTCCACATTTGGAACTCTTGTACAGACCCCCCTGTATATAAGCCATCCAAACCTGACTCTGATACTCTAGCTACCTCCTGTATATAGCCTCCAACATTGACTCTGGTACTGGTACCTGCCCTGTATATAGTCTTCCACATTGACTCTGTTAACAGTACCCCTGTATATCAGCCCTCCACAATTAGACATCTGTAACAGGTACCCCCTGTTAATATAGCTCACACAATTGACTCGTACTGGTACTCCCTGTAATATAGCCCCCGCTATTGTTATTAACTGGCTGGCATCTTAAATTATA
>NW_019943322.1:176383-185821 GCF_002910315.2 Salvelinus sp. IW2-2015
CGTCGGGCACAGCTCAAGCCATTCTTTGGAGGACTGGCACCACACTCACACACCACCCACACGCACACACACACACGCACACCACACCACACACACACACACACCCACACACACACCACACACCACAATCACCACGACACACACACACACACACACACCACACACACACACACCACACACCACACACAGAGCAGTACACCAGCACACGGGGGGTGGGCAATAGAGTCTGTGGTGTGTAAGGCTCATAGAACTTAGAGAGCCTCCCCTACCCCTATTCCTCCCGTTCATCCCCCTCTGCCTTCCTTCTCCCCTGCATCCTTCGCTTCCCTCTCCCCTCTCCTTATCACCCCCTTCCCCCTCCTTTCCTCTCTCCCTCCTTTTTTTTTTTTTCTCTCCCTTTCTTCCTTTCTCCCTACCTCCTCTCGCCTCCGCTCTTTCAATTCTTCTTCCTTCCTTCCTATCCTCCACCTGTCCTTCAGTCCGTCATGCTTCCATTCTTTCCATCCTCTCATTCTATCCACTCTGATCCTCTACATTTCCTTCCTCCTTCCTTCCTCTATCCTTAATATCCTTCTCCTTCCTTCTCACTTCCTTCCTCTACATTGCCTTCCTCCCATTCCTTCCTCCTATCTCTAACATTCCTCCTCCTTCCTCACCCCTTTCTCCCCTTCTTACCCCCTCTCTCGCCTCCTTCTTCCTTCCTTCTTTCCTATCCTCTACCTTTCCTTCTCCTTCATTCCATTTCCTTCCTTCTATCACAATTTCTTCCTCCTTCGCTTCCTTCCTTCCTCCTTCCTATCCTCCTTCTTCCTTTCCTTCCTTCCTTCCTTCCTTCCTTCCTTCCTCCTTCCTTCCTTCCTTCCATCCCCGCTTCCCCTCTCTCTCCCTCCTTCCTTCCTTCCTCCTTTCTTTTTCCTTCCTCTACCTTTCCTTCCTCCTTCCTTCCTTCCTTCCTATCCTCCACCATTTCATCTCCCTTCCTTCCTTCCTATCCTCTACCTTCCTCCCTCGCCTTCTTTCCTTCACTTCTACTCTACCTTTCCTTTCCTCCTTCTTTCCTTCATTCCTACCTCCACCATCCTTCTTCTACCTTCCTTCGCTTCCCCCTCTCCCTCTCTCTCCCTCCTTCCTCTTTTCTTCTTTCCATATCCTCTACCTTTCCTCCTCTCCTCATCATTTAGCCATGATTTGAGTGAATCAAAATATGGGGTAACATTAGATGGCACATACTCGTTGTGTGTGTGTGATGTGTGATATATGTGTGTGGGTGTGTAGGGTGTGTGTGTGTGGTTGGGTGTGTGTTATATGTGTAGTGGGTTTGTGTGTTTTCGGTGTGTCTGTGTAGTGTGTGTGTGTGTGTTGTGTGTGTGGGTGTGTGTTGTGTGTGTGTGTTGTGTGGTGTGCTGTTGTGTGTGTGTGTGTAGTGTTCGTTTGTCCGGAGTGATCCGCATGTAGTCGTTCCTCTGAGAATCACTATTGGCTGCAAAATGGATAGGGTGAGTCGATAGATCGACAGCCAATTGACCCAGTTAATCAGACACAAGAGCTGTGTCATCAACAGCTCACGCAAAAAAACACACACACACACCACACGCACACACACACATATACACACAAGCTCCGGGGAATGGCACTGAAAAATGGTCTACAAGCCGTAAGACTCTCACCTCATTCCTCCCCCTCTGCTCTCTCTCTTCATCTCTCTCTCTGGTCCCCTGTCGTTCTCCTGTCATGTTCTGGTTCTGTCTCTGCTCTCTCTCTCGTCTGGCTGTCTCTGTCTGTCTCTATTTGTTCTTGATACTTCTCTCTGTCATCTGTTTGCTCCTTCTCTCTATTGTCTCTCTTTGTCCTCTGTTCTGCTCTCTCGCTCTCTCTCTCTAATGTCTCTCTTCTATTGTCTCTCGTTTGTCTCTCTTGTCTCTCTCGTCTCTCTTCTCTCTCTCTCTCTCTCTCTCTCTTCTCTCTCTCTTCTCTCTCTCGTCTTCTCCTCGCTCTCTCTCTCGTCCTTCTCTCTCTATCTCTCTGTCTCTCTGCTCTCTCTTCTCTCTCTCTTCTCATCGCTCTCTCTTCTCTCTCTCTTCTCTCTCTCTCTATCTATCTCTCTGTCTGTCTGTCTATTGTCTCTCTTTGTCTCTCTCTCGTCTTCTGTCTCCTCTTGTCTCTCTTGGCTCTCTGTTTTTTTCTCTCTCTCTCTCTATCTCTCTCTCTCTCTCTCGTCCTATTCCTCTCTCTCATGTCTCTCTCTCTCTCGTTCTCTCTCTCTTTTTCTCTCTTTCTCTTCCTCGTCTTTATTTTAAAGGATATCCCATAAGATCTCTTGGCCCCTTTGCATTAGAGGACCCTCACCCCATCAGTTAATCAATTGAAACATTAGGACGTCTTTAGAGGATACAGACCTAACACGACACACAACACACACGACACAACACAAAACACACACGAAACACACACACTACACACCACAAACACACACCACACACACAAACACAGCACACCACACACACACCTCTATATCTTTCTAATAATTAGATGTAGTTT
Organism: Salvelinus sp. IW2-2015; assembly: GCF_002910315.2. NCBI lineage: Eukaryota > Metazoa > Chordata > Actinopteri > Salmoniformes > Salmonidae > Salvelinus > Salvelinus sp. IW2-2015. The sequence goes on from NW_019943322.1 coordinate 178,922, forward strand.
ATCTGCTTAATGTTTGGCTGTGTCACTAGTTTGGTGTCACTGCGTCCCCAGACCCCAAAAACACCAGGGAATACACACACACACACACACACACACACAACAACACAACACACACACACACACACACACCACAACACACAACACACACCACACACACAACACTACACGATAACAACACACAACCACACACACACACACACAACACACACACACACACACACCACACACACACACACACACAAACAGACAGACACATACACACATGGAAGGAGTTGAGACCATTGAGCTCTAGGTGTTTTATTGAAGTTCCAATGTTACCCGAGGAGGACGGAAGCTAAGCTGTCTCCCAGCTACACCAATGAGTGCTGCCCGAAGGGTGCTGCCCTACAGAGTGCTGCCCTTACAGAGTTGCTGCCACTACGAGTGCTGCCCTACGGAGTGCTGCCCTACAGAGGTGCTGCCCTACAGAATCCTGCTCTCGGTGCGCCTACAGAGTGCTTGCCCCTACAGAGTTGCTGGCCTTAAGAGTGCTGCCTACAGAGTGCTGCCTACAGGAGTGCTGCCCTACAGAGTTGCTGCCCGACAGAGTGATGCCCATACGAGTTGCTGCCCTTAAGACTGGCTGCACTATAGAGTGCTGCTACAAGAGTGCTCCTACAGAGTGCTGCCCCTACAGAGGCTGCCCTACGAGTGCTGCCTACAGAGAGCTGCCCTACAGGGTTGCTGCCCTACAGAGTGCTGCCCTACAGAGTGCTGAGGCCCTACAGAGGACTGGCCCTACAGGGTGCTGCCTACAGAGTTGCTGCCTACAAGAGTGCTGCCCTACAGAGTGCTGCCTACAGGTGCCTGCCCTACAGGAGTCGCATGCCCTACGGGTGCTGCCCTACAGAGTGCTGCCCTACAGGAGAGCTGCCCTTACAGAGTGCTGCCTACAGAGTGCTGCCTACAGAGTGCTGCCCTACAGAGTGTGGCCTACAGGGTGCTGCTACAGAGAGGCTGCACTACAAAGTGCTGCCCCTACAGAGAGCTGCCCTACAGCAGTGCTGCCCTACAGGGTGCTGCCCTACAGAGAGGCTGCCCTTACAGGGTGCTGCCCTACAGAGTGCTCCCTACAGGAGGGTGCTGCCCTTACAGGTCTTGCCCTACAGAGAGCTGCCCACAGAGTGCTGCCCTACAGAGTGCTGCCCTTACAGAGTGCTGCTCTACAGAGAGATGCGCCTACAGGGTGCTGCCTTCAGAGAGCTGCCTCAGGGTGCTGCCCCTACAGAGGCTGGCCCTACAGGAGTGCTGCCTAAGAGAGGCTGCCCTAACAGAGTGCTGTCCCTTACAGGGGTGCTGCCCTACAGAGTTGCTGCCCTACAGAGTGCGGCCCATACAGGAGAGCTGCCTACAGGGTGCTGCCTACGGGTGCTGCCCTACAGAGAGCTGCCTGCAGAGTGTTCCCTACAGAAGCTGCCCTACAGAGAGCTGCCCTACAGGAGTTTTGCTGCCCTGACAGAGTGCTGCCCTACCAGAGTGCTTGCCCTACAGAGAGCTGCCGTACAGGGGTGCTGCCCTACAGAAGCTGCCCTACAGGGTGCTGCCCACAGAGTGCTGCCCCTACAGAGGCTGCCCACAGAGTGCTTGCCTACAGAGTGCTGCCCTAAACAGAGTGCTTGCCATACAAGAGTGCTGCCATACAGAAGAGCTGCCTACAGAGTGCTGCCCTACAGAGTAGCTGCCCTACAGGGTGCTGCCCTACAGGTGATGGCCCTACGAGTGCTGCCTACAGGGTTGCTTGCCCTACAGAGTGCTCCCTTTACAGGGTGCTGCCCTACAGAGTGCTGCCCTACAGAGTGCTGCCTACAGAGAGCTGCTGTAGTCTTTACAAAACACAGTGTTTTAAATCAGTACTTTGTGCGTTTGAATATAATTTAGTAATAGTTTAATCTTTTATCTTTTTAATGTTTGAATTATTTAAAAAATTCGGAGAATTTTCAGGAGATGGGATGGTTCTGCTTCAATAAGGTTTAGAATAAAAGAAAATGTGAGTTAACTGATATAAATTATACTAATTGTTGGATACCACTCCAGTCCCCTCATGTCACCTAACATGTTGACGTGGACGTTTATTCTTGCTGCGGGGACGACGACCTGTCTTGAATGCCAACTGAGGGGTTGTGGAGCTGAGGTTCAAGACCAACGGGAGGACCCACGAGACTTTAGTCATGCAGAAGGAAAACACACACACCACAACACACCCACACACACAACACACACACACACACACAAACACACACCACACACATAACACCATACACCACACCAACACACACCACACACCACACACACACACAACACACACACACACACACACACACATTACCCACTCACACACACAACACTCTCCCTGTCTTAACAACACACCATGTCGCACAACAAAGAACACACACGTTACACAACACTCACCACACACACGACAACACACACCATTGACACACAAAATAACAACAAACACTCACACAAAACACAAACACACCATACACACAAAAAGAAACACACTTAACAACACATACAACACACACACAAACACCCCCCCCCCCCCCACACAACACACACACCACACATACACACAATAAGAACACACACTAACACAAAACCACACAAACACCCTGACACAGTCACTCCCACTCTCACGACACACGGACCCCCTGCCCCCGACCTGTCACAGCCGCTCTATAGTGAGTCACAAACCCACATTTAGAAAAACAAATGGACCGAGACGACTGAAACACAAATAGTAAACTCATCACTTGATCACACTCTCTCTCTCACTCCCTCTCTACTCAACTTTTCTCCCTCTATTTCTCTCTCTTCTCGGTCTCTCTCTCTGCTCTCTCTCTGTGTTCTCTCTCTCTCTGTCTCTCTCTCTCATGTCTCGCGCTGTCTCTCAGTGTGATGTTCTCTGTTCTCTGTCTCTGTCTTCCGGCAGCTCAGCGCGATGCGAACCAGGCTCTGCAAAACACATTCAGGCCTCAGTCACAAACTTCCCAGATGTCAATGACAGAGCATGGGGAAGGAGAATTGGTGGAAAGGAGGAAGACGGGGAAGAAGAGGGAGAGAAAGAGTGAAGTTTCAGGGAACAGTAGAGAGGACAGACATGGAGAAAGGTGAAGGTCAGTGAACGTAAGGTAGAGGGAAGAGGTGGAGAAAGAGTGAAGGTCAGGACAGTAGAAGGGAAGAGAGTGGAGAAAGAAGTGAAGTTTCAGGAACAGTAGAGAGGGGAAGAGAGTGAGAAAAGAGTGAAGCTCAGGACAAGTAGAGAGGGAGAGAGTGCGAGAAGAGGGAAGCTCAGGGACAGTAGAGAGGGAGAGGTGGAGAGAAAGAGTGAGAAGGTCATGACAGTAGAGAGGAAAGAGAGTGGAGAAAGAAGTAAGTGGAGGACAGTAAAGAGGGAAGAGAAGTTAGTAAGAGGTGAAGTCAGGACAGTAGAAGGAAGAGAGTGACGAGAAGAGTGAAGGTCAGGACAGTAGAGGGGAGACAGTGGAGAAGAGCTGAATGTCAGGACAGTAGAGAGGAAGAGAGGTGGAAGCTAGAGGATAAATTGTGAAGGTCGTTCAGGACAGTTAGAGAGGGAAGAAGAGTGGAGAAGAGTGAAGGTCAGGACAGTAGGAGAGGAGAGAGTGGAAAGAGAGTGAAGCTCAGGACAAGTAGCAGAGGGAGAGAGACGTGGAGAAAGAGTGAAGGTCGGACAGGTAGAGAGAAAGAGTGGCGAAATAGTGAAGGTCAGGACATTTAGGAGGGACGACGAGTGTGAGAAGAGTGAGGTCAGGACAGGTAGAGAGGGATAACAGGTTTAATAAAGGGAAAAACAGACTCATGTTAATAACAAGATTAATAAATACTGCCTAATCATTTAAAGAGTTGTGGCTACTCAAACGTCTCCAACTGCAGGTAGAACTCAAATTCACACAGTAACACTGACTCAAGACGTCTCCAACTGCAGTTCGAACTCAAATCCATAACAGGAATTTACTGACTCAAACGTCTCCAACGGCAGGTAAACTCAACTCAAACAGTTAACATGACCTCAGACGTCTCCAACTGCAGTAAGACTCAAAATCATAAACAGTTAATCTGACTCAAACGTCATCCAACTGCAGTAGAACTCAAATCATAACAGTAATACTGACTCAAACGTCTCCAACTGCAGGTAGAACTCAAATCTAACAGTTGTAATACTGACTCAGGACGTCTCCAACTGGGCAGGTAGAACTAAATCATAACAGTCAATACTGACCAAACGTCTCCAATGCGGTAGAACCAATCAACAGTAACAGTGACTCAGAGTGTCTCCAACTGCAGGTAGAACTTCAAATCCACACAGTACACTGACTCAGACGTCTCAACTGCAGGGTAGAAACTTCAAATCTTAAGCAGTTCAATACTGTCTCAGACGTCTCCAACTGGCAGGTAAGACTCAATAATAACAGGTAAAACACTGAACTCAGACGTCTCCAAGTGGCAGGTTAGAACTCAAATTCATAATAAGCTAGCACTGACTCAGACGTCTCCAACTGCAGGTCTAAGAACTTCAATCATACACAGTAATACTGACTCAGACCTGGAGAAGCTAGTCTTACCTGAGGTTCTGATACCGATGGAGACAGCGTTTAGTTAACGGGATTGGATACTGGACAGCTAGTCTTACTGAGTCTGATACGATGGAGACAGCTAGTCTAACTGGGTCTTGACCCATGGACGACAGCTAGTCTTACGTGGTCTGACACCATGGAGCACAGCTAGTCTAACTGGTGTCTGATACCGATGGAGACAGCTAGTCTAACTGGGGTCTGATACCATGGAGACAGCTAGTCTTACTGAGGTCTGATCACCATGGAGACAGCTAGTCTAACCTGAGGTCTGATACCATGGAGACAGCTAGTCTAACTGGGTCTGATACCATGGGACAGCTAGTCTAACTGGGTCTGATACCATGGAGACAGAGTAGTTCTAACTGAGGGTCTGATACCATTGGAGACAGCTAGTCTAACTGGGTCTGATACCATGGAGACAGCTAGCTCTAACTGGGGTCTGATACCATGGAGACAAGCTAGTCTAACTGGGTCTGATTACCATGGAGACAGCTAGTCTAACTTGGGTCTGATACCATGGAGACAGGCTAGTCTAACTGAGGTCGTCGATACCATGGAGACAGCTAGTCTAACTAGGGTCTGACCCATGGATGAGCTAGTCTTACTTGAGTCTGATACGATGGAGCACAGCTAGTCTTACTGGGGTCTGATACCATGGAGACAGCTAGTCCTTACTGGTCTGATACCATGGAGACAGCTAGTCTTACTGAGGTCTGATACCGATGGAGACAGCTATCTAACTGGGTCTGATACCATGGAGACAGCTAGTCTTACTGGGTCTGACCATGGAGACAGCTAGTCTTACTGGGTCTGATACCATGGAGACAGCGTAGTCTTACTGAGGTCTGGATTCCCACCGATGGAGGACAGCTAGTCTAACTGAGGTCTGATACCATGGAGACAGCTAGGTAACTGAGGTCTGCAATACATGGAGCCAGCTAGTCTAAACTGAGGTATCTGATCACCGATGGAGACAAGCAAGTCTAACTGAGGTTCTGGCACCGATGGAGACTAGCTAGTCTAACCTGGGCAGGTAGCTGATACCATGGAGACAGACTAGTCTTAACTGGGTCTGAACCATGAGACAGCTTAGTCTTACATGAGGTCTGGAACCATGGAGACAGCTAGTGCTAACTGGGTCTGATACGCATGGAGGACACAGCTAGTCTAACTGGGCTCTGACACGATGGAGACAGCTAGTCTAACTGAGTTCTGATACCATGGAGACAGCTAGTCTAACCTGAGTCTGGACACCGATGGAGACAGCTAGTCTAACTGAGGTCGTGATTCACCATGGAGACAGCTAGTTAACTGAGGTCTCGGTCTGATACCGATGGAGACAGCTAGTCTTACTGAGGTCTGACACCGATGGAGACAGCTAGTCTATCTGGGATCTGACACCGATGGAGACAGCTAGTCTAACTGAGGTCTGATACCGATGGAGACAGCTAGTCTTACTGAGGTCTGACACCGATGGAGACAGCTAGTCTAACTGAGGTCTGATACCGATGGAGACAGCTAGTCTAACTGAGGTCTGACACCATGGAGACAGCTAGTTGGCGTCAGACCTCAGTGCATCTATCAGTTCACTATATATATATATAATATATATATACATATAATCACTATATATATATATCACTATATATGATAGAAGGGGGTTCCATGCACTCATGGCTCTGTATAATACTGTATGTTTCCTTGAATTTGTTCTGGACCTGGGAACTGTGAATAGACCCCTGGTGGCATGTCTGGTGGGGTAAGTGTTTGTGTCGGTGTGTGTGTGTGTAATTTGAACAGATCTACCATTTCATAGACTTGATTTCAATGAGAATGACAGATCTATAACTCACGTTTCTATGTTAATTTGTTCAGGTCGCACAAAAAAAGTGACATATTGCAGCTTTAAGTATTAACACTGACATACTATGAGTTGGGTTACTCGACTGTTTCGAGGCAATGGGTTTCCATTAAACAAAATGTGTTAGCAGAACGAATCACTTTTTACAGTGTTGGCAGCCCTAGGGCATTCTGGGTAGGCTGTAGTGTAAGACTAGCAGGAAGTTATGGCTTTTTAGGACACACAAATGTTGTATGCACACACACACACACACAGAGAGTTGTCCTTTAACAGCTAATGGTTTCATCAATCAATAAGAGGTGTCAGACATTTGTTCCTATCTGTCACAGATACCTCTTAATGATACCTCTTAAAGATACCTCTTAAAGATACCTCTTAATGATACCTCTTATGGATACCTCTTAA
>NW_019943322.1:186797-190966 GCF_002910315.2 Salvelinus sp. IW2-2015
CAGGGACTGACCAGGACCAACCCTGCTTAGCTTCAGAAGCAAGCCAGCAGTGGTATGCAGGGTGGTATGCTGCTGGCAATAAATAAATAAAGAGGTCGTTATTAATTGATGGTGAAAGTGCGCAGGCGCGTTCCCATGGGAGACCCTAGAGTGTCTCGMGGATATTGGCGGACAGGGGCGGATAACCCGCGCGGACGTATAGTGCGCCCTCGGTCAGGGCTCGAGCAGCTCCGTCTGTTCGCCGTGTTTCCCTGCGTGGAGACTGCGGCGCAAGGCGTTTTAACCAAGACTGTGGGTCACGACGCTAAGTGTGAATGACGAGTCAAAAAGGCATAGAATTAGAATGTCACGGCCGTTCTGATCGTTCTAATTCTACAACTTCGTGGCTAAATGAATGTGCGCTGATGAAATGGACACTCCTTGTTGAAACATCCTGCTGTTTTGATGAAATGTGTTTGTGCATAAAAGTGCATCTATGGGGCCTCACTTGGGAACGTTATACATGTCAAATTAATTAAATACAGGCCATATTGTTTTACTGAATTTAGCCCACTCTCCTTGTAGAATAGGTTACAGCATCATTCTATATTAATAACGCTGTATATTTGGAGGGCGGAATACACCTTTACGCGTTAAGACTATATCTGTGCTGTTGCAGATTCCAAAGCCGATAGTCCTGCAATATACGAGTTGTAATGGTGTACTTTTATGGGTAAATACTCGCAAATAATATGTCAAGTGTTAAATAATGTGCGCAAGCAGAGGAAAACAATAGGCCTTTTGCAACAAATMTTTTGTACATACGACCTTCTTCAGAAGGAACGTTTAACATTTTACAACGTATTTATGATAAGCTCGCATACACTTCTCTTAAGAAGCCTGGATCTTAAAGCACTTGACTGCAATCAGTGATATTCCACAAAGCAGGATAATCTCTCTCTCTCTCTCTCGTCGTTGTCGATAATCAGATTCACATGCTGTGTCTTGAGATTAGTTACACGCCAAGCGTGTTACAACAATAAGCCTATTGTCTTCGGTTTCATAATATTTTATTATGAAATGTGAATTCTGTGTTTGTATTCCAGAATTGTGTAAAATCCACATTTAAGCACGGGTTTCTGGAACCGTACTAATAGTTAGCAGACATGTTGTTAATTGTTTGTGTGATATTGTCGACATCTCTACATTAAACGGTGTTAAGAGTAAATACGRTTTGTAAAACAACTCCAAAATGCGTCACATCCGTTCCCCATATATCCTACAACTGAAGGCTTTAAGGCWCAGCACAGCAAAMMWWRKTTWMAYAAAMMYYTTKKWMCMAAMSRWTTWTTWTTTTTTTATATACATAAAAACATTTTTAATGACAGATTCAGTCAATATTAGAGTGTTACCCCGATTTGGGAAGAAATTAGAATGTTATACTTCTAATTGAAATAAACTTTAAACATGCGTAAAAAAAAANGTAATAGTATCAAGACTGCCCAAATGTGCCTAACTGGTTAATCAATACATTTTCAGGTTCATAACTGTGCACTCTCCTCAAACAATAGCATGGTATTATTTCACWGTAATAGCTACTGTAAATTRGACAGTGTAGTTAGATTAACAAGAATTWAAGCTTTCTGCCCATATCAGATATGTCTATRTCCTGGGAAATGTTCTTAGTTATTTTCARCCTCATGCTAATCGCATTAGCCTACGTTAGCTCAACCTTCCCGGTGGGAGASCCACCGATCCTGTAGTGGTTTTAATTCAACGGAATGATTAAATGTCTAATCCCATGTCAAATGATTAAACTGCTCACATTTCAAAACATCAAACTTTATTACAGACTATGTCTGTCCCTTATTCTCCTTATGTCGTGTTCTCATTTTACATTTAGTCACAGTGTATATACACCTGACATAGTTACCTGTGTAGGTAGGCCTTACAAAGAACATACCTAGGCCAAATAAAGAGGTCGTTATTAATTGATGGTGAAAGTGCGCAGACGCGTTCCCTTGGGAGAGCCTAGAGTGTCTCGCGGATATTGGCGGACAGGGGCGGATAACCCGCGCGGATAACCCGCGCGCCCTCGGTCAGGGCTCGAGCAGCTCCGTCTGTTCGCCGTGTTTCCCTGCGTGGAGACTGCGGCGCAAGACGTTTTAACCAAGACTGTGGGTCACGACGCTAAGTGTGAATGACGAGTCAAAAAGGCATAGAATTAGAATGTCACGGCTACTATGTAGCGTTCTGATCGTTCTAATTCTACACTAATTCTACATTAAACCCGTCATAGAATTAGAATGTCACGCCCGTTCTGATCGTTCTAATTCTACATCTTCGTGGCTAAATGAATGTGCGCTGATGAAATGGACACTCCTTGTTGTAACATCCTGCTGTTTTGATGAAATGTGTTTGTGCATAAAAGTGCATCTATGGGGCCTCACTTGGGCACATTATACATGTCAAATGAATTCAATACAGGCCGTATTGTTTCGCTGAATTTAGCCCACTSTCCTTGTAGAATAGGTTACAGCATCATTTTATATTAATAACGCTGTATATTTGGAGGGCGGAATACACCTTTACGCGTTAAGACTATATCTGTGCTGTTGCAGATTCCAAAGCCGATAGTCCTGCAATATACAGATTCAACATTGCTGTGTCTTGAGATTGTTACACGCCAAGCGTGTTACAACAATAAGCCTATTGTCTTCGGTTTCATAATAAATTATTATGAAATGTGAATTCTGTGTTTGTATTCCATAATTGTGTAAATTCCACATTTATCACGGGTTCTGTAACCGTACAAAATAGTAGCAGACATGTTGTTAATTGTTTGTGTGATATTGTCGACATCTCTACATTAAACGGTGTTAAGAGTAAATACGGTTTGTAAAAAAACTCCAAAATGCGTCACATCCGTCCCCATATATCCTACAACTGAAGGCTTTAAGGCACGCACAGCAAAACATAGTTTAACAAAAACCTTTGTACCAAACGATTATTATTTTTTTATATACATAAAAACATTTTTAATGACAGATTCAGTCAATATTAGAGTGTTACCCCGATTTGGGAAGAAATTAGAATGTTATACTTCTAATTGAAATAAACTTTAAACATGCGTAAAAAAAAAAAAAAAAATCCCATTCCATTAATTTTAATACATAGTTATTTTAATTAATTGAAAATGGATTATATACAGTACATGCATGCAAATATAATACCATCTTTGGGCCGGTTTGGACTGCTGGAAAAGGCTGTTGTTAATAACAGGTTCATAATAATAATAATAATATAATTTAATAAATGATTATTAGGACCCACTGTTTTAGGCCTACACTGGTACTCTGCGTACAAAAACAAGTATCTATTATTATAACATTAAACTTAATATGGAGTTGTCTGCATGTCTCTGTGTGATAGGATATCCTTGCAAATATGTTCTTTAGTTTTATATCAACATTGTTGATGTCTTTGTCAATAAATACAATTGGCGCAGGCTATCGATGTGACAAGTAGCGATGAGCTAGGCTTAGGTCAACAGGCTATTCGATGTGACAAGTAGGAATGAGCTAGGTCTTAGGTCAACAGGCTATCGATGTGACAAGTAGGAATGAGCTAGGTCTTAGATCAACAGGCTATCGATGTGACAAGTAGGAATGAGCTAGGTCTTAGTTCAACAGGCTATCGATTGTGACAAGTAGGAATGAGCTAGGTCTTAGATCAACAGGCTATCGATGTGACAAGTAGGAATGAGCTAGGTCTTAGGTCAACAGGCTATCGATGTGACAAGTAGGATTGAGCTAGGCCTTAGATCAACAGGCTATCGAATGTGACAAAGTAAGGATGAAGCTAGGTCTTAGGTCAACAGGCTATCGAATGTTGACAAGTAGGATTGAGCTAGGCCTTTAGATCAACAGGCTATCGATGTGACAAGTAGGGATTGAGCTAGGCTTAGATCAACAGGCTATCGATGTGACAAGTAGGAGGCTAGGGTCTTAGGTCAACAGGCTATCGATGTGACAAGTAGGGATGAGCTAGGCCTTAGATCAACAGGCTATCGATGTGACAAGTAGGAATGAGCTAGGTCTTAGGTCAACAGGGCTATCGATGGACAAGTAGGATTGAGCTAGGCCTTAGATCAACAGGCTATCGATGTGACAAGTAGGAATGAGCTAGGT
>NW_019943322.1:190991-193830 GCF_002910315.2 Salvelinus sp. IW2-2015
TCTCAAGATCGAGTTGTATGGTGTACCTTTTAGGTAATACTCGCAACATATTTGTCAAGTGTCAAATAATGTGCGCAAGCAGAGGAACACAATAGACACATAGGCTTTTGCAACAAATCTTTATGTAAACGGACCTTACTTCAGAAGGAACGTTTAACATTTTACAAACGTATTTATTGATAAACTCGCATAACATTCTCTTAATGAAGCCCTGGATCTTAAAGAACTTGACTGCAATCAGTGAATATTCCACAAAGCAGGATAATCTCTCCGGCTTCCTCTTCTCGTCGTTGTCGAATATAATTCAGATCACATTGCCGTGTCTTGAGATTAGATTACACCCAAGCGTGTTACAACAATAAGCCTATTGTCTTCGGGTTTCATAAATATTGATAGTCTCTTCTCCCCCTTAGGTCAACAGGCTATCGATGTGACAAGTAGGTTTGAGCTAGGCCTTAGGTCAACAGGCTATCGATGTGACAAGTAGGCTTGAGTTAGGCCTTAGGTCAACAGGCTATCGATGTGACAAGTAGGGTTGAGCTAGGCCTTAGGTCAACAGGCTATCGATGTGACAAGTAGGTTTAAGCTAGGCCTTAGGTCAACCGGCTATCCTTACAAGTCGCCTTTAAAGGCCTACATGGGCCAGACACGACCTTACGTTTTTACCAAGATGATGACGGGAAAAAAATCGCTAAATGCGGAAGCTGAAATTGGCATGATATATCCACCTTGTAAACAGTGTCTATATGGCGATGATGCAGAAAAGTATTTGGCCCAACTCTACGCCTCCTTCGAACAGACTAGGCCAAGTCTAAATAGGACAACCTCTCCTTTAAACAGACTCGGCCTTGTCTACAGGACAACGTCTCCTTCGAATAGACTAAAGTACTTGCTGGCATTGGAAAAACATAAATAAGGCGTGGTACTGCCAGGGTATACGATGGGCAGGGGTATCGGCATCAAACATCTTCCTAGCAGGTTACTGTCTTTGTACAAGGCCGGGAGCTGCATAGCCTTCCCCGGACCCGCGTCGGAGAAATCCCCGCTGGACCCATCTAGCGCGGATGAAATCTGTCTTTTCAATTTATTCCTTCGATTCTGGAACCAGATTTTGACCTGCGTTTCCGTTAACYGGAGAGAACTGGCGAGGCATGCGCGCTCGGCGCTGCTAAGGTACCGCWTCATATCGAAAGTAGATTCCAACTGAAAGATCTGTCTCTTGGAGAAGATGGTGCGAGTTTTTTTCTTGGTTGTCAGTTGTTTTTTCTTGCCGCCGCTATCACCGTCCCCGGTGTGATGCGTCGMGGAGCAGTCGTCGCCGCTGTCTCCGCTTTCGAAGCAATTGTCGGTGATCTGTAACGAGTCTTCCCGGGTGATAGCGACGGCCTTGGGTCCTCCGGTTGGGCTACAGTCGTTATCCGGCTCTGGGAACGGAAATGGGACAGAAATTGTATTCCGCAATATATATAGCATGACGCTGACAGTTTATCAGGCTACAATATTATGCTACACATACAAAAGCATTAGGCCCGTTGTGTTGAATCAGGCTACAAAAAATGCTATTTATTCCGCTATAGTGCAGTGTTTAACATTCATATTTTGCCATATTAGGTAACAGTTGCCTACCTTCATCATGTAGCCTTGTCGCGGGGTCCATTCTCCGTTGATGGTCATCGAACCAGTACAGTCCCGTGCTATTCTGTAGCCTGCTACCGGAATGACAGCTGTCAACTGTCTTCCTACCGTTACCGCTCGAGTTTGTCTGCAGATTCAGAATATTGTCTATGGTGAATTTGAGAGACGCGGCAGTCGGCCTGCATGGCGCGTCCACTTTGCTCATTATTTAGAGAAATAGTCTCTTTTCTCTCGCAAGGACTTTGGGAACCAAAAGTTCCTGCGCGCTAGAAGTGGAACTTGGAACTCTCTTTCTCTCTTCTTAACGACGTCTTGACGCTCCACGCTCCATGCGAGGATGATGAGGGGATTGGACTGGGGCTTTCACGGCGCGCCTCTCTCTCTCTCTGCCTCGCTTGTTACTTCCACGGACCGGATGGAACGTTGGTGCGCCCTCGTCCATTGGACAAGAGGAGTGCCTGCGAGGGGCCAATTGCGTCAAGGGGAGGGGAAGAGAGAGAGGGGAATAGAATGTTATCGTTTTTCCCCTTCTTTTTGTGAGCCTGGCATCTGGTATAAAGGCTGGTATAAAAAGGAAATGAAGAATGGAAAGGGTTCATTATAAATAATTTAATTTGAGGTGTTCTGCATTTGAGGAATAGGCTATTTTATTATTCTGCAGTCATGGCTTTGGGTTGGTGAATTTATAATGTCTAGCTATAGACCCAGCAGTTCTGCCTTAGAAGGTAGGCTACCTAATACATCCTTTTTACACTTAACACCTGGTGCCGGCTGGGTCCAAACCCGATGTCCACCAGAGGTTTTGTCGTTGGTAGAAGGGGAGGTGGATTACGGGTTTCAGCGTTTTAATGTTATTTTATTTTCTTTATGACTGGCAATCGTTTTAAGGAAGTTCACGTTTTAATGAGGCCTTTTCGATGAGCTGTAGTTTTCAAAGTAAAATACAAGAGAAATACCAATATAAATATATTATAAATAGTATTTACATTAATTTAGATTTAGCTGGAATAGCATATTGAACACAACATTTACTGTAAGTTAAATAGCCTAGGTCTATTTCTATGTGTAACCATTTCCAGTTCTTTAGACCTGCATTGCAATTTCTTAATGAAGGATTTTTTATTTCTTTGCATCTTCTAAAATCGTTGAACACATGAACTTAGAACACATAGAATAGAACACATAGAATAGAACACATAGAAAA
>NW_019943322.1:199337-203037 GCF_002910315.2 Salvelinus sp. IW2-2015
TATATATAGCATGACGCTGACAGTTTATCAGGCTACAATATTATGCTACACATACAAAAGCATTAGGCCCGATGTGTTGAATCAGGCTACAAAAATGCAATTTATTCCGCTATTGTGCAGTGTTTAACATTCATATTTTGCCATATTAGGCAACAGTTGCCTACCTGCATCATGTAGCCTTGTCGCGGGGTCCATTCTCCGTTGATGGTCATCGAACCAGTACAGTCCCGTGCTATTCTGTAGCCTGCTACCGGAATGACAGCTGTCAACTGTCTTCCTACCGTTACCGCTCGAGTTTGTCTGCAGATTCAGAATATTGTCTATGGTGAATTTGAGAGACGCGGCAGTCGGCCTGCATGGCGCGTCCACTTTGCTCATCATTTAGAGAAATAGTCTATTTTCTCTCGCAAGGACTTTGAGAACCAAAAGTTCCTGCGCGCTAGAAGTGGAACTTGGAACTCTCTTTCTCTCTTCTCAACGACGTCTTSACGCTCCACGCTCCATGCGAGGATGATGAGGGGATTGGACTGGGGCTTTCACGGCGCGCCTCTCTCTCTCTCTGCCTCGCTTGTTACTTCCACGGACCGGATGGAACGTTGGTGCGCCCTCGTCCATTGGACAAGAGGAGTGCCTGCGAGGGGCCAATTGCGTCAAGGGGAGGGGAAGAGAGAGAGTGGAATAGAATGTTATCGTTTTTTCCCTTCTTTTTTTGAGCCTGGCATCTGGTATAAAGGCTGGTTTAAAAAAAGGAAATGAAGAATGGAAAGGGATCATTATAAATAATTTAATTTGAGGTGTTCTGCATTTGAGGAATAGGCTATTTTATTATTCTGCAGTCATGGCTTTGGGTTGGTGAATGTATAATGTCTAGCTATAGACCCTGCAGTTCTGCCTTAGAAGGTAGGCTACCTAATACATCCTTTTTACACTTAACACCTGGTGCCGGCTGGGTCCAAACCGGATGTCCACCAGAGGTTTTGTCGTTGGTAGAAGGGGAGGTGGATGACGGGGTTTCAGCGTGTTAATGTTATTTTCTTTTCTTTATGCTCTGGGAAGCGTTTTAATGAAGTTCACGTTTTAATGAGGCCTTTTCGACGAGCTGTAGTTTTCAAAGTAAAATACAAGAGAAATACCAATAGAAATATATTATAAATAGTATTTACATTAATTTAGCTGGAATAGCATATTGAACACAACATTTACTGTAAGTTAAAATAGCCTAGGTCTATTTCTATGTGTAACCAKTTCCAGTTCATTTAGACCTGCATTGCAATTTCTTAATGAAGGATTYTTTATTTCTTTGCATCTTCTAAAATCGTTAAMTGATAGAACACATAGAATAGAACACATAGAATAGAACACATAGAATAGAACACATAGAATAGAACACATAGAATAGAACACATAGAATAGAACACATTTTACGGATTGCCAGGGGGCACACTCCAACACTCAGACAATGTTTTATTTACGATTGCACGGGGGCACACTCCAACACTCAGACATGTTTTATTTACGGATTGCCCAGGGGGCACCACTCCAACACTCAGACATGTTTTATTTACGGATTGCCAGGGGGCACACTCCAACACTCAGACATTTTATATTACGATAGCCAGGGGCACCACTCCAACACTCAGACATATTTTATTTACGGATTGCCAGGGGGCACACTCCAACACTCAGACATATTTTATTTACAGATAGCAGGGGGCACACTCCAACACTCAGACATATTTTATTTACAGATAGCCAGGGGGCACACTCCAACACTCAGACATATTTTATTTACGGATAGCCAGGGGACACTCCAACACTCAGACATATTATTAGGATCGCCAGGGGCACACTCCAACACTCAACATATTTTATTTACGGATTGCCAGGGGGCACACTCCAACACATCAGACATATTTTATTTACGGATTGCCAGGGGGCACACCCAAACACCTCAGACATATTTTATTTACGGATTGCCAGGGGGCACACTCAACACTCAGACATATATTACGGATTGCCAGGGGGCACACTCCACACTCGACATATTTTATTACGGATGCCAGGGGCACACTCCAACACTCAGACATATTTATTTACGGATTGCCAGGGGCACCACTCCAACACTCAGACATATTTTATTTACGGATTGCCAGGGGGCACACTCCAACACTCAGACATATTTTATTTACGGATTGCCAGGGGGCACACTCCAACACTCAGACATATTTTATTACGGATTGCAGGGGCACACTCCAACACTCAGACAATTTAGATTTACGGATTGCCAGGGGGCACAATCCAACACTCAGACATATTTTACAAAACAGCATGGTATGGGGTGTTAGTGATCGTCTCCAGAAATCAGAGAGCAGTAGGATGACCAGGGATGTTCTCTTGATAAGTGTGTGAATTGGACCATTTTCTGTCCTGCTAAGCATTCAAAATGTAACTAGTACTTTTGGGGTCAGAGAAAATGTATTGAGTAAAAGTACATTATTTTCATTAGAATTATGAAGTAAAACTAAAAGTTGTCAACAATATAAATAGTAAAATAAAGTACAGAAAACCCCCCAAAACTACTTAAGTAGTACTTTAAATATTTTACGCCACTGTGTTTGCACAAGGCTATGAGGTATGGCCTATAATCAAATTTATGCAGAAGACTACACTTATAGTGGAGAACAGAGGCCTGTTTAACTAGGCCTGTAAATTGTATTTACCATGACAGCCTACACCGGCAAAACCCGGACGACGCTGGGCCAATTGTTCGCCGAGTTACGGGACTCCTAATCACGGCCGGTTGTGATACAGCCTAGATTCGAACCAGGTGTTCTGTAGTGACACCTCTAGCACTGAGATACAGTGCCTTAGACCGCTGCGCCACTTATTTATATAGACT
Source organism: Salvelinus sp. IW2-2015 (assembly GCF_002910315.2). NCBI lineage: Eukaryota > Metazoa > Chordata > Actinopteri > Salmoniformes > Salmonidae > Salvelinus > Salvelinus sp. IW2-2015. The sequence goes on from NW_019943322.1 coordinate 202,237, forward strand.
AAATGTGTTTAGGGGGTACTTTTATCCATATGATATTGAGCGATATTGAAGACTGTTTAGTCCGAATAAAGTCGTATAACTTATTTATTGTTTGTTGAGATGATACGTGACGATATGTTTTGTCCATTTTACAGATAAACCATAGCAGAAGGAATTTGAATTAGTGTACGTTATTTTACCCGGGAAAACCGCGCGGCCATACATTCTCCCAAATGCAAAAACGTCTATCGTCTTCGATGGGATTATTGTGATGAATATCGTCAGCATTGTGTTGTTTTACTCCTAATATTGTTTCTCCTAAGTTATCTCATGTATCCTTCTCCCGAAGGAGCGGGTCTCCCACATACAGGCTACTGAATGTTTAATAATAATAAATACATATTTATGACAACAAAGTAAAAGCGTGTTAACAGTAATGCTATAATCTACACATTAAGGCTATTAGTTCCGATTATAAAACAAGCTACTTTAGTGAGTCCGTGAATCCTCTATAAAACGTCTGTGTTGTAAATAAATAAAATATAATATAGTTTTATTTTTTATTTCACCTTTATTTAACCAGGTAGTCCAGTTGAGAACAAGTTCTCATTTCCAACTGCGAACCCTGGGCCACAGTAGCCTACTACGGGCCATCTAGAAATATGAGGCCTACCATATAGGTCTATAAACCAACTATTAATATTGTTCAACTGTTTCTTATACAGTCGTGTAGTCTACCGAGGCCCACATTCACAACTTGCCAGCTGCCAGCCAGCTCGGGCCCGGTGTTGTAGTAAGCGTGATGTATGTTATGTAAACAGC
>NW_019943322.1:203062-219985 GCF_002910315.2 Salvelinus sp. IW2-2015
GCGTCAGGCTGTCTATATTCAGCCAGCGGTGGATAAAGTCCCCAAACGTCATACTGAGTCATAGTAAAGATACCTTCTAGAAAATACGTCAAGTAAAAGTAGAAGTCACCCAGTAAATACTACTTGAGTAAAAGTCTAAAAGTTTGGTTTTAAATATACTTAAATAGTACAAGTAATTGTAATTTATAAAATATACCAAGTATTGAAGTAAAAGTAAATATAAATAATTTCAAATTCCTTTTACTAAGCAAACCAGACGGCACCATTATTATTTATTTATTTAGGATGCCAGGGGGCACACTCCAACACTCAGACATATTTTATTTACGGATAGCCAGGGGGCACACCCAACACTCAGACATATTTTATTTAGCGGATTGCCAGGGGGCACACTCCAACACTCAGACATGTTTTATTTACGGATTGCCAGGGGGCACACTCCAAACACTCAGACATGTTTTTATTTACGGATAGCCAGGGGGCACACTCCAACACTCAGACATATTTTATTTACGGATTGCCAGGGGGCACACTTCCAACACTCAGACATTATTTTATTTACGGATAGCCAGGGGGCACACTCCACACTCAGACATTTTTTATTTACGGATGCCAGGGGGCACACTCCAACACTCCAGACATGTTTTATGTTACGGATTGCCAGGGGGCACACTCCAACACTACAGACATATTTTATTTACGGATTGCCAGGGGGCACACTCCAACACTCAGACATTTTTATTTCGGATTGCCAGGGGGCACACTCCAACACTCAGACATGTTTTATTTACGGATTGCCAGGGGGCACACTCCAACACTCAGACATTTTATATTACGGATATGCCAGGGGGCACCACTCCAACACTCAGACATATTTTATTTACGGATTGCCAGGGGGGCACCCTCCAACACTCAGACATATTTATATTAAGATATGCCAGGGGCACACTCCAACACTCAGACATATTTTATTTACAGGATAGCCAGGGGGCACACTCCAACACTCAGACATATTTTTATACGGATAGCCAGGGGACACTCCAACACTCAGACATTTTATTAGGATCGCCAGGGGCACACTCCAACACTCAGACATATTTTATTTACGGGTTGCCAAGGGGCACACTCCAACAACTCAGACATATTTTATTTACGGATTGCCAGGGGGCACACATCCAACACTCAACATATTTTATATTACGGCATTGCCAGGGGCCCTCAACACTCAGACAGATTATTACGGAATTGCCAGGGGGCACACTCCAACACTCCGACATATTTTATTTACGGTTGCCAGGGGCACACTCCAACACTCAGGACATATCCTCGTAATATTACGGATTGCCGAGGGGCAGGCCAAAGGTTGGGGTCCTCCAACACTTGCAGACATATTTTATTTACGGATTGCAGGGGGCACACTCCAAACTCAACATATTTATTATCACGGATTGCCAGGGGACACAACTCCAACCACTCAGACATATTTTATGTACGATTGCCAGGGGCCACACTCCAACGACTCAGAAATTTATTATTTACGGTTTGCCCAGGGGGGCACAATCCACCACTCGACATATTTTACAACAAGCAGTTGGGAGTGTTTTAGTGATCCTCCAAAATCAAGAGGCCAGTGAGGATGACAGGGATGTCTCTCTTGTGATAAGTGGTGTGTGAATTGGACATTGTTCTGTCCTGGCAAGCATTAAGAATGTATAGACTTGTGTGGCGTACTCTTTCTGAGAGAAAAGATGAGTCGAAAAAAGTCATTTCTGATCACTGGGGTAGTAAAACCATCGATCACACATATTCTTCCGCATTAGGAAGGCGCAGATCCTACATAAGAAGTGGCTGAGGCAGACTACAAAGTTGTCACGACGACCAAAGGTATAAACTAAGGGAGAAAAAACGTCCACGGCAAAGTAGGTCAGAGAAGGCCCCCCCCAAAGGCTTTAGACTTAAGTAGGTAAACGGTTTAAAAGGAGGGACCCCAATACTCTTAACGCCAACTGATGTCAGTTAGCAAGCAAAGCTATGAGCAGGTTACTACAGGCCTGGAACTAAAGGTAATGTATGCCGAAGCGAAGACATTGCAACTGGCATAATAAGCTCGGCCGCGCACAGAGGGCCGACAGACAAGTGCGCGTAGATTTAAAAAACATAGGCCTGTTGGCCAAATCTCGTGTGATAATTAACAGGCCATGACAGGCTACACGCAAGACGAGAGAAGCAACCAACGACGCTGGAGTGCCAATTGTTCGCCTGAGGATGTACGAGGCGGGAACATACGGCCTACTCACGGAATACCACGGGATTTGTGAGAATAACGCCTGAGGATTTCGCGCGAACCAGACGACCAGCGGATGTCCGTCGGTAGTGACACCTTCTAGCACTGAGGATAACAGTGCCTTAGACCGCTGCAGCCGACACACCCGGCTTTAAGTTTATTATAGGCTTATAAACTATATCGTTAGGGATAGGCATGACGTTTGAGATCCATAGCACACTGCAATATTGAGCATAGTGTGAAGACTGTTTGAATGTCCAGGACATAAAATCCAGCCCTCATTCGGGGCATGGTCTATTGTATTGTTGTGTCAGAGGATAAAGAGTCGCTGCCTACGGATATGGTTGTTGCTCCCATTTATTACACATAAACCATGCGCAGAATTGAATAGGTCCGAATGCTCTACAGCGTACGTGTATGTATTACCCGCAGGGAAAACACCCGCCGCGGCCATGACAGAGTGCCTACTCCCCGATAATGGCAAAGCAAACGGCACTTCCTATCGTCGTCGGGACTAGCGGATGCTTGTTGTGGATAGAATATCGTGCAAGGCATGTCTTGACTGTTTACTCACTAAGATATGCTCGATGTTACCTCGCTAAACTATACGTGATATCTCAGTTGATGTATCCTTCTCGCAGCCGCGGCGGAGGAGCAAGCCGGGACGGCGGCAGCCGCTCTCCGGAGACAGCTAGACCACGAGCTATACTGAGATGCTTAGTACACCATGAGATAATAGAAATGACATATTCAGCACTATAGCAGAGCGGACGTAAAGAACGACCCGTTGTGTGGTTCAACGAGCCCTACGTGGCCCGGGTGATGAATCTACGCATTAAGCGCCGCATGCGATATAGTTGGCACGACACTATAGAGCCCCAACGCTGGCGAGTGCAACCCTCTCTAGCGTGAGTCCGGATGAGTCCCTCCGCCTGCGGAAGAAGAAACGCTACCGTGCTGGTTCGTGACAATAACATGAAAGAGGATAAGTAATCGGACTAGTTTAGCATTTCTTTTATATTCCCGGCTTTATTTAACCAGGATAGCTACCACGTTGATGAACAAGTTGGCTCATGATATCCGAACCATGCGACCTCCCGCGCGGGCCAAGCAGAAGGGGGTGCTACTACGGGCCATCTAGAAATATGGAGCTACCAATATAGGTCTATGCTCTTACTAACCGAGACTCGGGCTACACCTATAATTGGTATGCAAACTGTTTTCGTCAGTCATACTAAGTCGGTCAGGGCGCGGGAAGGCACACGCGGGCAGCTGTCGTCTCAGCCCGGGAGGCCCGACGGAGGCTTCACAACTTGCACACTCCGCCCAGCGCAGCTGCGGGCCGCAGCTCGGTGGCTGTGAGCACCCCAGAATGTGAAGGCGTGCGAAATGTCACTTCTACGACAGCTGTAAACGGGCGGCCCCGTATAAATTCATTCTGTATGCGTCACGCGACCAACCGTCTAACGCGGTTCGGGAGATGACCGCCAGCGCCGTGGTTTGAAGAACCAAAATCTGAAGTGCTGGACATAATCAGTGACCATACTTCTTCCTGGGTAATGAAGGGACAGACGCGTACTGTGGTTGTTATCGCGTCCTAAACTTGAGAGCCACGCCGAGAGAGGCGAGGCCCCAGCCCTTCCGCCGGGGCAGGAGCATTTGGCCCCGTCCTAAACATTGCCGGGCCCATGGGGCCGAAGTGTTAAAAACAGAATTCTAGGAAGGTCACAAATGTCGATTTCGCGCCGCTGGGTAAAAGCATGGGGCAAAAGCCCTGGTCGAGGGAGGCTCTTTAGTTTTAAAGCTAGTAATCAACTCTGAGTCTGTAGGGCTTTCAAAACAGAATCGGCAGTTTTCTGGAGTTTTCTTCTCGCGCTCCGCACCGGTACGTACAGCTGTCTAGGCTAATCCCCACTTGCATAGGTGTCCCTATTACCTCGCGAGATGAACTTGTGGTTATATAAGTGAAGCTATGCGGCTAGTATCAGTGCTCCGACGAGAAGAGTAGCCGCATTAGCTGCCCAAACCCTGGATGCTACTTATTCTTGTCCTCGGTGTGGCGTCTATTCGACGGAAGTAAACTGAGCGACCAGTCGTGCCAGGGAATTAGTAGTAGTCTAGGCTCGGTGCATCTGCGGAGAGTCCATCCGTAGTCGAGGGTGGGCAGAAAGGGCCCAGCCAACAAAAACGGGGAGGTCCTGGGGTACAAGTCCTCCCAGCACGGATGCACACACGCAGGATTGACCACAACCGCGAGATCACAACACGCGTGGTGAAGCTTTGCAGCCCCGGATTGTAATGAATGTGGAAGCGCATGAAACTGTAGCTGCTGTGAATCAACAATTCGGATCGTCACGCACACGCGGAGTTGGTGTCACCCATCTGCCAGATTTTAGTCAGAAGGCAGCCGCAATAGCGAAGCGAAATTGACCCCAAGCACACGTAAATGCACCCCGGAGGGAGTAAACAGCGAGCAACCAGACGAGACGAGAGGACCAGGACAACCACCGACGACACAGCACCCTCTACACTGTCAGTATCTTGTGATTCGCATATCGTACTTAGGAGGTAATATTGTTGTGCGCCAGTGGGGAAAGAGTAGGCGTTAGCAACTGGGCCTGGTTGAAGTGATAGAAAGTCGTCATCACCGGAGTCTCGAGCAGCCCAACACTAGGAGAGGCACACGCAGGTGAGGCTATAGCACCGCTAGGGAAAAAAGCACAAGCACCGATGAAGGCGACATGCACCCCGGAGCAGCCACCGGGAGGGCACACTTCCTCGCCACCGCACAACACTGAGATGGCTACGAAGGCTGTAGGTCTGGAGTGCACGACGGCGCAGGGCACACGCGGGGATGAAGATATAACTCACCAAGTGAGATAGTGGCTTAAGCGGATGCCACGCTTTAGCAATGGCACCAACGCCAATGATTTAAAAACAACGGCGCCATACATTTTCTCCCTGAGGTCTAGAGAGCAGTCTCTCTTCAGAACTGTATTGGCACTGTCTCTGGCGTTTTCAGCGGCCATTGCATGGCTATTGTTACTTGCACGATTCGCCGCGTAATCCTCAGACTGATTGACCAGTCAAATGATGGATTGACGTGAAGCAAACCAGAAAACCAGCTAAGAAAAAAACTCCTCCGGATAAAGGGTGCCTTTGACGAGCGCCAAAACCCCGGCTCAGTTTGTGCGGAGAGCGTCAGGGCCTGGGCGGTAAACTCGGGACGGAGTGGAGCGCCGAACGAGAAGAAGGGATAGTTCATAGGGGTTTGAGAACACTCGTGGCAACGGGTGGGGGAGAACCGGGACAGACGTCGGATTTGAAACGCACGTCGAGGGCGTGGTTGCTATTCCGTGATATGAATCGGAAACTCTGACTATTCCGTCGGGACGGAGCGGGAAGACGTTTGGGCGGGCCTCTAGATCCCGCCGCCAGCTGTTCTCTTCCCAGTTTGTTGCCGTCGATTCGTGGGAACGCAGGGAGTTTTTTCAGGGCTGGCGTTCCGTTGGGAGGTGGAGAGGGAAGGCCGCGGAGTGACGCTGGCCGCGTGTCGAGAAACTGGCTGAGGGTACCCGGTTTCATAATTCGAACCGGAGCTCCAACTGAAAACACTGGACTGGCCGACTGAAACGGTATCTACTATCTTCTTCTTCCGCGATAGGAAGCCTCCTGAGATTCCAGAAGGGGGGCTTCCGGGTTCACCGGACTGATGACAAACGAGTTCGTGCGAAGTCAACGTCGTGCTTGGTAGGGTTCCGGCGCTGGCCGCGTTTTCGGTCCGTTTTGGGTCGGCTGCTTTCAGTGGAGTTCTCTGGCTGGAACGCACCGCGGGAAGAGACAGAGGTCTCGGCGGCTGGCTGAGTGGGAGCAGCCAAGGGATCTGAAGGCATATACTGTCCTCTTTGGGGGATTTGTGGGGAAAAAATAACAACATTAATTAAAATTAAATGAACTCGGAATATGGACACATGGCTAACTATATATTATTAAACTGTTCTTAACTGACGGAGAGATAACGGATGGGAGATAAACTGATGAGAGATAACTGGTGGAGAGATTGAACAGACGAGAGAGATAACAGGTGCTAGAGATAACAGGGTGTGGAGATAACTGATGGAGAGATAACTGGTGAGAGAATAACTGATGCAGAGATAAACTGATGGAGAGATAAGGCTGGGATATAACCAAGCTAGTCGAACGTGAGGTCAGGTGGGTGGGCGCCGTACCCATTCTGAAGAAGGTAGATATGGTCCCTAAATAGTGCACTACTTTCTGGACCTAGGGCCCTATTCCCCTACGATAGTGACTTACTTCTGGCCTATAATTCATTTGTTCTCACCAACGTCCTTTCGATGACCCCGCGCGTGTTTTATAAATATGAATGATGACATCATACCATATTTCCTGTAATGGAGAGACGGATGTTTTTTCCGTCCTAAAGTGAGGAGGGCAGTTCAGTTGCAGGGCAGAGAGCATGTTGRGTCTGCATGCCGGGCATGGCCATGTTAAAACATAATTCTATGAAGTCAAATGTTGTTTTCCCGCTGGGGTAAAACATGGAAACCTGTCGAGAGCTTCTTTTTTTAAAATATATATATATAGCTTTCAAAAAAGGCATTTTTGTTTTCTTCTCCGCTCCACTACAGCTTTTAGGCTACACACTTCATTTTGTAACTTTTCGAATGAACTTGTGTTTTAAGTGAAGGCCTATAGGCTGATATGTGTCCGAAATAGCCATTAGCTGCATGCTACTTATTCTGTCCTCGTTGGCGTCTATTCGACGGAAGTAAAACTGGCGACATAAAATGTAGTAGTCTATATGTGTAGTCTATAGTCATGGAGGAGCCAAAAAGATTGGGTCAATTCCGATCAAAATTACAATCAAATGACTTTACAATTTCACATGGATTGATGAACTGTAGGCTGCTGTGGATCAATCGAATCTCACGCAGGTTCAACTCTGGATTTTAGTCGAAATAGCACGAAATTGACCCCAAACACGTTGCCGGAGGATACACAGGACAACAGCAGAGACAAACACACACACACACACTTCACTCATATCTTGTGATTCGTTTATTTAGAGCTATATTGTGTGGGGGGAAAAAGTGACGTTAGAAACTGGCTTTGAATATAAAAGTCTTTGCACAAATAAGTGTATATTAAAAAACATAGCAATGTGGACCGGCACAACACTATCATTATCTAGTGAGGCGATAATATAATACAAGTAGATATGTAAAGTATTACAATTACAACATTTAAAAACACCGCGATCATTTGTAAGTCTAAAGGCCATTTCTTCAAACTGTTTTACTTGTTTGGTTTTCAGCGGCCATTGCAGGTATTGTTATTGCACGATTCCCCTATCTTCAATAATTGAATAAATGATGATATGACGTGAACAAAAAAAAATGAAAGTTCGATAATTGGTCTTTACACCAACCCGGTCATTTGCGAGAGTAGTAAACTCACGGAGTGAGCGAACGAAGAGAAGGGATAGTTCATAGGGTTTGAGAAACTCATCAACGGTGGGGAGACCYGGGACACGTCGATGTTGAAACGCAACGTCGAGGGCGTGTTGCTTTCGTGATATAGAATCGGAACTCTGACTATCCGCCGGGACGAGCGGGAAACGTTTGCGGCCTCTAGATCCGCCGCCAGCTGTCTCTTCCATTTGTTCCGTCGGTTCTGGAACCAGATTTTCACCTGCGTTTCCGTTAGGTGGAGAGAGGCCGCGATACCTGCCCGTTCAGAACTGCTGAGGTACCGTTTCATATCGAACGACGACTCCAACTGAAACACCTGACTCCGACTGAAAACGGTTCTACTTTTCTTCTTCCGGATAGAGCTCTGGTCCAGAGGGGCTTCCGGGTCCGACTGATCGTCGTTGTCGTCGGTCAGGCTGCTGTCTGCCGTTTTCCGTCCCGTTTTGTCGCTGCTTTCAGTGAGTTCTTCTGACACCGCGGGAGAGACAGAGTCTCGGTCGCTGGCTGAGTGGGAGCAGCAACGGGCATCTGAGCATCTACTGTCCTCTTTGGGATCTGTGGGAAAAAATACAACATTAATTAAATGTGAATCGAATATGGACACATGGCTAACTATATATTATTAAACTGTTTCTTAACTGACGGAGAGATAACTGATGGAGAGATAACTGATGGAGAGATAACTGATGGAGAGATAACAGACAGAGAGATAACAGGGTGTAGAGATAACAGGGTGTGGAGATAACTGATGGAGAGATAACTGGTGGAGAGATAACTGATGCAGAGATAACTGATGGAGAGATAACGGATGGAGATATAACCAAGCTAGTCAAGGTGGTCAGGGTGCCTACCCATTCTGAAAAGTAGAATTCCCTAAATAGTGCACTACTTCTGACCTAGGGCCCTATTCCCTACATAGTGAACTACTATTTGACCAGAGCCCTATTCCCTATATAGTGAACTACTAGTGACCAGAGCCCTATTCCCTACAATAGTGAACTACTAGTGACCAGAGCCCTATTCCCTATATAGTGAACTACTAGGTCCAGAGCCCTATTCCCTATATAGTGAACTACTAGTGACCAGAGCCCTATTCCCTATACAGTGAACTACTAGTGACCAGAGCCTATTCCCTATACAGTGAACTACTAGTGACCAGAGCCCTATTCCTATATAGTGAACTACTAGTGACCAAGAGCCCTATTCCCTATATAGTGAACTACTAGTGACCAGAGCTCTATTCCCTATATAGTGAACTACTAGTGACCAGAGCCCTATTCCCTATATAGTTTAATACTATGTGACCAGAGCCCTATTCCCTATATAGTGAACTACTAGTGACCAGAGCCCTATTTCCTATATAGTGAACTACTAGTGACCAGGGCCCTATTTCCTATATAGTGAACTACTAGTGACCAGAGCCCTATTCCCTATATAGTGAACTACTAGTGACCAGAGCCCTTTTCCCTATATAGTGAACTACTAGTGACCAGGGCCCTATTCCCTATATAGTGAACTACTAGTGCCAGACCCTATTCCTATATAGTGAACTACTAGTGACCAGAGCCCTATTCCCTATATAGTGAACTACTAGTGACCAGGGCCCTATTTCCTATATAGTGAACTACTAGTGACCAGAGCCCTATTCCCTATATAGTGAACTACTAGTGACCAGAGCCCTATTCCCTATATAGTGAACTACTAGTGACCAGAGCCCTATTCCCTATATAGTGAACTACTTAGTGACCAGAGCCCTATTCCCTATATAGTGAACTACTAGTGACCAGAGCCCTATTCCCTATATAGTGCACTATATTAGACCAGAGCCCTATTCCCTATATAGTGAACTACTATGTACCAGAGCCCTATTCCCTATAGTGAACTACTAGTGACCAGAGCCCTATTCCCTATATAGTAACTACTAGTGACCAGGGCCTATTCCTATATAGTGAACTTACTAGTGACCAGGACCCTATTCCCTATATTGTAACTACTAGTGACCAGAGCCCTATTCCCTATATAGTGAACTACTAGTGACCAGAGCCCTATTCCCTATATAGTGAACTACTAGTGACCAGAACCCTATTCCCTATACAGTGAACTACTAGTGACCAGAGCCCTATTCCTATATAGTGAACTACTAGTGACCAGGGCCCTATTCCCTATTATAGTGAACTACTAGTGACCAGGGCCCTATTCCCTATTATAGTCGCACTACTAGTGACCAGAGCCCTATTCCCTATATAGTGAACTACTAGTGTCCAGATCCCTATTCCCTATATAGTGAACTACTAGTGACAGAGCCCTATTCCCTATATAGTGAACTACTAGTGACCAGAGCCCTATTCCCTATATAGTGAACTACTAGTGACCAGAGAACCTATTCCCTTATATAGTGAACTACTAGTGCCAGAGCCCTATTCCCTATACAGTGAACTACTAGTGACCAGAGCCCTATTCCCTATACAGTGAAACTACTAGTGACCAGAGCCCTATTCCCTATATAGTGAACTACTAGTGACCAGAGCCCTATTCCCTATATAGTGGACTACTAGTAACCAGAGCCCTATTCCCTACATAGTGAACTACTAGTGACCAGAGCCCTATTTCCCTATATAGATGAACTACTAGTGACCAGAGCCCTATTCCCTACATAGTGAACTACTAGTGACCAGAGCCCTATTCCCTATATAGTGAACTACTAGCGTCCAGAGCCATATTCCCCTATATAGTGAACTACTAGTGACCAGAGCCCTATTCCCTATACAGTGAACTACTAGTGACCAGAGCCCTATTCCCTAGATAGTGAACTAATAGTGACCAGGGCCCTATTCCTATTATGTTAAAAACTACTAGTGACCAGGACCCTATTCCCTATATTGTGAACTACTAGTGACCAGAGCCCTATTCCCTATATAGTGAACTACTAGTGACCAGAGCCCTATTCCCTATATAGTGAAACTACTAGTGACCCAGAGCCCTATTCCCTATATAGTGAACTACTAGTGACCAGAGCCCATTCCCTATATAGTGAACTACTAGTGACCAGAGCCTATTCCCTATATAGTGAACTACTTAGTGACCAGAGCCCTATTCCCTATATAGTGAACTACTAGTGACCAGAGCCCTATTCCCTATATCAAATCAAATGTGATTTGTCACATACACATGGTTAGCAGATTTAATGCGAGTGGAGCGAAATGCTTGTGCTTCTAGTTCCGACAATGCAGTAATAACCAACAAGTAATCTAACCTAACAATTCCACATCTACTACCTTATACACACAAGTGTAAAGGGATAAAGAATATGTACATACAGATATATGAATGAGTGATGGTACAGAACGGCATAGGCAAATGCAGTAGATGTATAGAGTACAGTCTATACATATGAGATGAGTAATGTAGGGTATGTAAACATAAAGTGGCATAGTTAAAGTGGCTAGTGATACATGTATTACATAAAGAGGGCAAGATGCAGTAGATGATATAGAGTACAGTATATACATATACATATGAGATGAGTAATGTAGGGTATGTAAACATTATATTAAGTGGCATTGTTTAAAGTGGCTAGTGGTACATTTTACATAATTTCCATCAGTAGACAGGCTGACCAGACAGGACCAGAGAACACTTCCCTCTATCAGTAGACTGGCTGACCAGACAGGACCAGAGAACACTTCCCTCTATCAGTAACTGGCTGACCAGACAGGACCAGAGAACACTTCCCTCTATCAGTAGACTGGCCTACCAGACAGGACCAGAGACACTTCACTCTATCAGTAGACTGGCTGACCAGACAGGACCAGAGGATGCTCCCTCTATCAGTAGACTGGATGACCAGACAGGACCAGAGAACACTTCCCTCTATCAGTAGACTGGCTGACCAGACAGGACCAGAGAACACTTCCCTCTATCAGTAGACTGGTGACCAGACAGGACCAGAGAACACTTCCCTCTATCAGTAGACTGGCAGACCAGACAGGACCAGAGGAACTTCCCTCTATCAGTAGACTGGCTGACCAGACAGACCCATAGGACACTTCCCTCTATCAGTAGACTGGGCTGACCAGACAGGACCAGAGAACACTTCCCTCTATCAGTAGACTGGCTGACCAGGACAGAGATCAGAGAAACACTTCCCTCTATCAGTAGACTGGATGACCAGACAGGACCAGAGAACACTTCCTCTGTCAGTAGACTGGCTGACCAGACAGGACCAGAGGACACTTCCCTCTATCAGTAGACTGGCTGACCAGACAGGACCAGAGAACACTTCCCTCTATCAGTAGACAGGCTGACCAGACAGGACCAGAGAACTTCCCTCTATCAGTAGACTGTTTGACCAGACAGGACCAGAGAACACTTCCCTCTATCAGTAGACTGGCTGACCAGACAGGACCAGAGAACACTTCCCTCTATCAGTAGACTGGCTGACCAGACAGGACCAGAGAAACATTCCCTCTATCAGTAGACTGGCTGACCAGACAGGACCAGAGAACACTTCCCTCTATCAGTAGACTGGCTGACCAGACAGGACCGGAGAACACTTCCCTCTATCAGTAGACAGGCTGACCAGACAGGCCAGAGAACACTTCCCTCTATCAGTAGACTGGCTGACAGACAGGACCAGAGAACACTTCCCTCTATCAGTAGACAGGCTGACCAGACAGGACCAGAGAACACTTCCCTCTATCAGTAGAACTGGCTGACCAGACAGGACCAGAGAACACTTCCCTCTATCAGTAGACTGGCTGACCAGACAGGACCAGAGAACATTTCCCTCTATCAGTAGACAGGCTGACCAGACAGGACCAGACCATCCCATCCCAATGGCACCCTATCCCCTATATAGTGCACTACTTTTAACCAAGGCCAACGGCCATATGGCACCGCGTTTGGTCTAACTTAACACTAACCCACCCATAGGGCCCTGGTTAAAAGTAGTGCACTATATAGGGAATAGGGTGCCATTTGCGATCCGTAACCACGGTGACAGGCAGAGTGCGTATTAGAGATATAGGCTTAGCCGTGATGCCGATAGGACTATCACGACACACGATATAGACGTAACATACTGTGAGATGTTCTTGGCCCAGGTGTTTACTTACGCGACATGCATGGCGAAATGTGGTTAAACCGCCTTGGCAGGTCTCCCTGGTAAAAAATTGTTGGTTTTTTTTGTACCTCAATGGGACTGATTAATAAAGGTTATTGTGAGATGTTTTAGGCCCTAGATGTCGGCTACAGGCATAAAACCTCGTGTTGTTATCGCCTAATATAACTGCCCATTCAAACCCTTCGATCGCAATGAGAAGCTGTTTATATACACAATATAGACTATCCTACCAGCTTCAATCATGGAGTCAGAGATAATTATACGAATATTTATCTAACGAATACAGACAGATTACTGTATTGCCCATGCAGTCACATTTAAACGATGGCTCTTTGGGCGTTTTATTTACAATGTAACTCATACCGTAGATTCGATTATGCGGTTTAAAACAGTTAAACACAACTATTAATCCAATAGAATAAAGATATGGCTACTTACTGCTGGACCTTTTGAGACTGAGTAGTTTGACGTTAACGGCTGCGGCTGCTCTGTACCATTCTAACTGCGAGTCTCTCCGGGGGGAATCTTCGGCGCCGAGGCCGGAGCAGACTGCCACTTGACGGCCACTTGGCTGGGATGTCCCGCTAAGACTCGGCTAGGGTAGACCATCTCATTCCTCTCCATACTCTCCTCCGCGGTCCTGCTACTATACTGGCTGTTGTTATTGTTGTTGACCTGTCGGTTGAAAGAACGTTGACTCTCCATTCTTCCTCGAGCCGAGTAGGTTTTCGATGTAAAACGAGGAGACTTTTGACGGTGTCGAAGCCTGAGTGTCTGGCGCCTTGTCGTGCTGATGTTTTTAGTTGAAAAAAATATGCACATTTCCTGGCCACTGGAACAAAACAATCACGACGGGTCCTCCTGCGTCCGTCAAACCGTCAATACAGTTGACGACGAGCACGTGAGTTCTATTACCCCGCAAAACAAAAACGGTTATTTTCGTTGTTGACGTGTGTCCCGGTCAGAGATTAAAAGCACCATCTCAAACGGGTTCTCTCATTCACCGCTGTTTATAAATGATAAATCCTCACCGAAACGTGGAACTCGTTACCAGCGCGGCCCTGGAGCTCCGTTGGCGCCATCACAGCACGGGGCAGAGACCGGAGAGGTAGTAGCCTACAGCGGGAAGCGAGTCAAGTCAAACTTGACCAGCGGAGGGTATCCGCTGATTGGACAAGCACAATAKCAAATGGGATTACTCCAGGAGAGGAGAGAGGCTTTCAGTTGCAAATGGCACTCTATCCCTTACACAGTGCACTACTTTTGACCACACACTACAGACCCTGGTCAAAGGTATGCACGATAAAAGGTATAGCGTACCATTTTGTACGGAGCCGAGAATTGCTCTGTCTGACGGGGACTCGCCTCTCGCCTCCCCTCAGCTACTGCTGAGTGCGCGCGCGTGTGTGCCTGCGTGCGAGCACCTCCGGGGCCAGGGAGACCCCAACCCCCCTCCCCCCCAGTCAGTCAGTCAGTGAACGAGCCTTTATTTGGGTCAATTAGGAGGCAAATGAAAATACAGGAAGAGATAGAGAGCACAGTCATCCTCCTCGCGGGTCCCGTATCGTTCCACGTTCCACAGCGCTGTATGCGGAAAAGGAAGAGCCGTCCGTATCTACTACTTTACATACACCGCCGCCTATTGGCTAACCGGGAAAACACAGTATGCTGCTTGTCATGTAGGCTCTAAAAATAAGGACTTCAAAAGCATCATAGTTTAAAAAATTATAAAAACAACTTTGAGTCCTTTTTCTTGTAGACGTAAAATGCGCTGCGTATAGGTCTGCGTAAAGCTCTGCGTATAGCTCTGTGTATAGCTCTGCGTATAGTTCTGCGTATAGTTCTGCGTATATCTCTGTGTGTATCTCTGCGTATATATCTGTGTAAAGCGTTAATTGGTTCTATTGTAGAGCTGGGACGATAAACTGCTAATGATCGACACAAACCAACCTGATCATTTATCGCTGGTATTTTGYTGATACCATTCCTTACAGATAAGAAGCCTTCACTAGAGAAATGATACRAGTGCTAATAYGGGCGCTTGTTAAATGGGACAAAATGTATGTCTACAACCATCAAACTACTAGTAGTAGATAATACCATTTAAAAAAAGCTGTAGTGCGTATTAAAGTTATAAACGTATCGTTCTATTTATCATTATCGCTTCAATTCAGGTTACATCAAGGCCTAAATTCAAGCTCGTTCGTTGTTTGATCACTGTCTTATACTTAATTTACATCGATAGTAGGAGACTGAGGACTGCTCAAGAGACTGGTACTGGATGAGAACTGACATTTTGTCTCTTCTTATCTGGGCAATTCTAGAACTCGTTAATCAAGATATTTGAGATCAGATCCTATAGGCGGTACATGGATATGGATGACTGTTATTCCCGTCTCTTCTTTAATGGTGTATAAAGTGAATGGGATTTTTGTCCTGAACATCAGATGGATAACCAGGATGTAATATGAAATTTAAGATCACTATCTCTGAGGTCCTGGTAATAGTACCACTCGGATTTTTTTATGGGATGTGTATGTAGGCTTAGTCGAGGACTTAAGAGTAGAGTGAGTATCCTCTTGTGGTCTCTGTATCTTCCAGTTGTTGTAGAAGTGTAGGTAGATCTTATGGAGTCACTATCTTTAGGTCCAGCTAGATGTGTAGATAGGTCTTAATGTCTCTCTCTTAGTCAATAGCATGAGAGAGAGTACAAGTGAATCTTTGTCTTTTCAGTAGACTCTTAGTCGTATACACCATGGTGTACTAAAGATAACTAAAGCTCCTCTGTGTTACTTATATCATGACAGATGATTATGTTAGGGGACTTCCTTAAAAGGGAATCTCGGAGAGGATGGATACTGATTGTACCGCCTCCTGGCGATCTGAGTAGTGTAAGAAGACATGAACACTGACTGTATTTTCGTTATCACTCTTTTCACTTAGAGATAGATGATTTTTCTCTTATGTTAAATTGAGATTTTGTCTCTTTAATAATTCTATCATCATAAATACAAAAAAAACAAAACAAATAGAAGGGCGACGAATGTAAGACAGAAATGTGGTAAGTTAACGTGTGACTTGTATTATACCTGTGAACAGAACATGTAATACAGGTCTCCAGGTATAACTTCGTATGACTTATATTTATTTACTTAAGGCTACTTTATATATATTTACTGAAGTATGAAAAGCCCTGGTTTTGAACAAATGAAAGTCATCGTTAAAACTTACGCAAACAGGCTTAACATACAATGCATTCTTACAGTTTTATTAATACACTTCAAAATACAACCCCAAATATTGTCATATCCCACTGAATTTCTTTTTGTTAACATTAAAATATATGAATGAATGAGAGAATTCACATTATTTTTCTTAAAATCAATCCTATAACATAATTTATATGATGTCATACTTAGTCCAGTAGATAATATTAAGATACATCAAAAATATATTATAATAACAAAGAGAGTGACACGTATTAAGGAATCCATATGCACATTATCGTTTTATCTCGTCATCATTGTAAAACATTTCCGCAGGTCATCCGATTACTATAATTCGATAAAAACAATGTGAATTTATTCTTTTTTTTTTCTTCGAATTAATCACATTGTTGTTAAAAAAATTAAAATACTTCCTGTTTTAGTTTATTTCTTTGCTAAATATTTGTAAAATGTTACGTTTTATCAATCGGATTTGTCATTTTATGTGTTCCTAACAACCAACGTCTTATCAATTACGAGCAGAAACCTGTCCTTCTTATACGCGCCTTTTCACTCCGTTAAATCGATAAAGGAGCTGCTATGGAATGTTTGTAAGTTATGTCTTAATCTACTCGCAAAACCTTTGGAATATTTAATGTTGAAATCAAATCCACTTAGCCTACTAAGTCACCTGAGGTCCTTTAATACATCTCTCATCCGTCATATCCGCACTAGCAAAAAACGTTGAATCAAAGATTTGTTTCCACGTCATTTCAACCAAAAAAATAATGTTAAGACTTGATCAACTTGTACAACATT